>NC_133371.1:13106893-13128122 GCF_049309525.1 Garra rufa
AATTACATGTTTTAAATTAAGAGTAATCTTCATGTCAGGGTCCTGATCACCCTGTCAGTTTATTTTGTTCAACCAGCTGACTGTACACTATTAATACAGTACACACATATAAACATATAGGCTATGTATGTATACATATAATAATACACACATATACATGTACAGTCGTGGCCAAAAGTTTTGAGCATTACATAAATATTGGAAATTGGAAAAGTTGCTGCTTAAGTTTTTATAATAGCAATTTGCATATACTCCAGACTGTTATGAAGAGTGATCAGATGAATTGCATAGTCCTTCTTTGCCATGAAAATTAACTTAATCCCGAAAAAAACTTTCCACTGCATTGCTAAGAAGGCTTCAGGGTGTCCAAGAAAGTCCAGCAAGTGCCAGGATCGTCTCCTAAAGAGGATTCAGCTGCGGGATCGGTGTGCCACCAGTGCAGAGCTTGCTCAGGAATGGCAGCAGGCAGGTGTGAGCACATCTGCACGCACAGTGAGGCCAAGACTTTTGGAAGATGGCCTGGTGTCAAGAAGGGCAGCAAAGAAGCCACTTCTCTCCAAAAAAAACCATCAGGGACAGATTGATCTTCTGCAAAAAGTATGGCGAATGGACTGCTGAGGACTGGGGCAAAGTCATATTCTCCGATGAAGCCTCTTTCCGATTGTTTGGGTCATCTGGAAAAAGGCTTGTCCTGAGAAGAAAAGGTGAGCGCTACCATCAGTCCTGTGTCATGCCAACAGTAAAGCATTCTGAGACCATTCATGTGTGGGGTTGCTTCTCATCCAAGGGAGTGGGCTCACTCACAATTTTGCCAAAAAACACAGCCATGAATAAAGAATGATACCAAATCACCCTCAAACAGCAACTTCTTCCAACAATCCAACAACAGTTTGGTGAAGAGCAATGCATTTTCCAGCACGATGGAGCACCGTGCCATAAGGCAAAAGTGATAACTAAGTGGCTCTGGGACCAAAACGTTGAAATTTTGGGTCCATGGCCTGGAAACTCTCCAGATCTTAATCCCATTGAGAACTTGTGGTCAATCCTCAAGAGGCGGGTGGACAAACAAAAACCCACTAATTCTGACCAACTCCAAGAAGTGATTATGAAAGAATGGGTTGCTATCAGTCAGGATTTGGCCCAGAAGTTGATTGAGAGCATGCCCAGTCGAATTGCAGAGGTCCTGAAAAAGAAGGGCCAACACTGCAAATACTGACTATTTGCATAAATGTCATGTAATTGTCGATAAAAGCCTTTGAAACGTATGAAGTGCTTGTAATTATATTTCAGTACATCACAGAAACAACTGAAACAAAGATCTAAAAGCAGTTGAGCAGCAAACTTTGTGAAAACTAATATTTGTGTCATTGTCAAATGTTTTGGCCACGACTATACACATATATATACACACATATATATAAATATATAAGTTGAGAGTGCTAAATGTTGACGAGGACATTAGAGGAAGCCCATATCTGATGCCCATATTTAAAGAAGAAGAAGAAGAAAATAAAGATTATTAATGATTCTTAGAGCATCAGCCAATAAAAAAAAATCCACACTGGCTGATCACTATTCATTTATTAGATAATAACTTAAAGGATTTGTTCACTTCCAGAACAAAAAATTACAGATAATTTACTTGGCCCTTTGTCATCCAAAATGTTCATGTCTTTCTTTCTTCAGTCGTGAAGAAATTATGTTTTTTGAGGAAAACATTTCAGGAACTTTCTCCATATATTCAACTGCAGGTCTCACTTCTCCTCCAACTTCAAAATCGTCCCACATCGCTGTTTTACCTTTTTAAGGACGATTTTGAAGTTGGAGGAGAAAATGAGATGGGAGTTTTTCACCATAGAAGTCAACTATATGGAGAAAATTCCTGAAATGTTTTCCTCAAAAAAACATTTTCTTTACAACTTAAGACAGAAAGACGTGAACAACTTGGATGACAAGGGGGTGAGGAAATAATCTGTAAATTTTTGTTTTGGAAGTGAACTTATCCTTTAAAATCCCTTCTATAGAACAATGATCATTTGTGTCTAAGCATTTTTTGATTTACAGAACAAGAAAGTAAGTCAGGCCCAGTACAGCCATCAGTCCCACATGAGATGCATGGGTCACAGAGGTCACAGGGGTTACAGAGGTCAGAGAGGTCACAGGATGTAGCTGTAGTGAGAGAGCTCATGTTTCTGATGGATGAATGTGTAGCCTCAAGCATCAGTGACAAGATTCACACACACACACACACACACACACACACACACACACACACACACACACACACACACACACACACACACACACACACAGACAAAGTCACAGACAGAGAAAGCAGACTGTGTTGGAAGTCTTTGTTTTTTTTTCCCTCATGACTCTGTATTTCTCGATGTAACTTTAAGAGTGTAATTACATTGAATGGACTGTCTGATCTCTGACTCACAGGCTCTTTACAACATCAAAGATCAATTAAATAGAGTCTCTCGCGTTTATTACAGTAAAACACTCAGCATATGTAGCAGTTCACAGCCTTACAATGTGCTGAGCGAAGAGCTATGGGTTATAGGTTTTTTAAATCAACAGATTTTAGACGTTAAATTATATGCATATGTATAAGTATATATTACTATGCAGGACATCTCACTGTAGGACACATCAACTACCCCTACTGTATGCTTTATAGATACATTTATGTTTCCAGTGGGAAAATTTTGCAGTGTCATTGTGTCTGCCGCCACTAGAGGCCAGTATGCCTGTCAACATACACCTACATGACTAAAATAGCCTGATCACAACAGTACAACCTGACTAAAACAGTAGCACCTCAGGGTAATATTATTAACCTTAAGCTTTAGAAAAAACATCTTTTGTGCTTTTTACAATTAAATTCTGACATAATGCTTACAAACAGTCATTTAAAGAACTGTTTGAAGCCAAGTAAGTTCATTACAATCATAATCAACATGTTTCACTAACTTGACCACTTTTTTTCATTTTAAACACTGTATCACTCCATAATGTGTAACTAACAAGATACTCTATATACTACTGACACACAAAAAAGTTTGGTGTCAGATTTGTTTTTGTTTGTTAAGAAGTGAGTACCAAAACTCACCAAGAGCACATCAAAATGATGTAAAGTGCCAGTAAATACATTTATGATTTTACTAAAATTTATATTTCAAATAAATGCTGTTCTTTTGAACTTTCTCTTCATTAAAGAATCCTGAAAAATAAAATGTATCACAGTATCCAACAAAAATATTCAGAAGCTCAATTTTTTACAAAATGTATAATATTTAGAAATGTTTCTTGAGCAGCAAATCAGCATATTAGAAGGACACAAGACTGGAGTTATGCTGCTGAAAATTCAGCTTTGATCACAAACATACATTTTTTTTACATTTACATTTAGTAGATGCTTTTATCCAAAGCGGCTAACAAAAGAGGACAATGGAAGCAATCAAAATCAACAAAGAGCAATAACATGCAAGTGCTATGACAAGTCTCATTTAGCCTAACACAGTACACATAGCAAGGGTTTTTTTTAACTATATAATAAAAAGCAAGCTAGTGTTAGAGGCCTTCTTTTCTGTATAATAAATAAAGAGAAAAAATAGATAGAATGCAAAAAAAATAAAATAATAATAAACAGAGAAGCTAGTGTTTTTTTTTTTAAGAAAAACAAGCAGTAAGTAAATGAATAGAGTATACATCTAAAAGGGCAAGTATTACTATACAGTTTACTATATATTCACATAGAAAACAGCTATTTTAAATTGTAATAATATTTTACTATATTTACTGTACTTTTGATCATATAAATGCAGCCTTGATGAGCAGAAGAGGCTTCTTTCGGAAACATATTACCAACTACAAACATTTAAATGGTAGTCTAAAATATTTGCCACTTGGTTTGATGTTTTATTATATACTGACAAAGGCACAGATGTCTAACCACTTTTGAGGCAAATGTATACAATGGCAGTGAATCTTCACCATATTCATATCATGGCATTTACATGACTAGAAGTACCACACTACACTCTAAAAAAGGCTGGGTTATAAACAACCCAGCGCTGGGTAAAATATAGACAAACCCAGCAATTGGGTTGTTTTAAATGTCTTATTATAATTTTAATGCAACTATTGTTGAACAATTGCAATGGCTGGATTAAAATGGACCCAAATAGGTTGTGAATTAACAATCAGACACAATTATTAGAGGAATATTTATGAGTAAGCAATTTAAAAAATGTTTGCTTAATTATTGTCACGTATCTGGTCTATCTCATCATGAACTCTTGCACACACATTCTGGACTTCAATCCCCATAAGCCACTGCACCAATCACTGCACACAGCTGCTCCTCGTTTCCCACTGAACTGATTGCTGCATACACCTGTTTATCATTTACCCACATGCATTTAAGCCACTCACACACACAGCCACCTTGCGAAGTCTTATTGTTCCTATGGTCATAATTCTAAGCGTTTGTCTCTGTGTTGGATTCTCTGTGTATGACTCTGGACTGTGTACCCCGTTGACGATTCCTGCTACCTGCCATTGCGACCATTGCCTGTCTATTGAACTGTTTCCCGGATTACCTACGTTGTTCCTGTTTTCTGGTGTTTACTCTTGCCGTTTGACCATTCTCAATAAATGCTGCAAATGGATCCGCATGTCTCTGACCCCCTCTGTGACAGAAGACTTCGCCATTACAAGGATCCAGCAGCAAGTATGTCATCCGGTTCCAGCACGAACTCCACGGTACAGATCATGCTTCTCAAGCAGGGGGAGCAGACAATTGAGGATTATGTCATGGCTTTCATTGATTTGGCAAATCTGTCTTTGATGGATGAGACGTGCCTCATGATTTTCTTTCGTGGAGGACTCTCAGAGCCATTGGCTTCCAACATGCCAAATTTTGAACTTGGCTGGACTCTGCATCACTACATGGATCTGGCTCTTTTGTTGTGTGGCTCTCCGTTTACGGTGGGTGAGGTAGAGCCACAGCACAAGATGGCAACCGCCTTCTCACAGTCTCCGCCGCCAGAGCGCCCTCCTGTGACCGCTCGCCCAGAGCCTGCTCTTCCAGAATCTCCGCTGGAGACGCCCAGCCCTCCTGAATCTCCGCTGGGGTCGTCCAGTTCTCCAGAGCCCGCTCCTCAAGAGCGTCGTCCAGAGCCCGCTTCACAAGAGCGTCGTCCAGAGCCCGCTCCTCAGCCCAGCCTTCCAGAGACTCCGCTGGTTCCGCCCAGCCTTCCAGAGCCTCCGCTGGTTCCGCCCAGCCTTCCAGAGACTCCGCTGGTTCCGCCCAGCCTTCCAGAGACTCCGCTGGTTCAGCCCAGCCTTCCAGAGACTCCGCTGGTTCCGCCCAGCCTTCCAGAGACTCCGCTGGTTCCCCCCAGCCTTCCAGAGACTCCGCTGGTTCCGCCCAGCCTTCCAGAGACTCCGCTGGTTCCGCCAAGCCTTCCAGAGACTCCGCTGGTTCAGCCCTGCCTTCCAGAGACTCCGCTGGTTCAGCCCTGCCTTCCAGAGCCTCCGCTGGTTCCGCCCAGCCTTCCAGAGCCTCCGCTGGTTCCGCCCAGCCTTCCAGAGACTCCGCTGGTTCCATCCAGTCGTCCTGAGATTCCTGTCTGCCCGGTTCTGGTCACGGAGCTCATGCATGGACTGTTCCCACCCACCCTCCCTGCTGCTCCAGTCCCGCCACCTCTGTCTCCTGACAGTCCCTCTGCTCACCCACATCCCACCTTCGGTGCAGAGGACTTGCCGTGGGACTGCCAGTCTCCATCAGTGTCCAGACTGAAGGATCCCTCACCATCACCTCCAGTCTCAGAGTCCTGGACTCCACCTCGGTCCTCCGACCCTGCGGCTCCACCCCGGCTCTGTGCTCCCTCGTCTCCGTTGTCGGCCATCGGCCCACCAGCTCCTCCGGGCTCCATCGTCTCTCCGGCTCCGCCCCGGTCAGTCGTCGCCCCACCTTCGCCTCTGGACTCTACTCCTCCGGCTGCGCCTCGTCACTCCGTCCTGCCGGCTCTGTGGACCTCCTCCCTCCCGTGGGCACAGCCTCGATCCTCTGTCACTCCGGCTCCGCTGCGTACCTCCGGACCTCCATCTCCGCCGGGGTCGCCAGAGCATTGGGCTCCGCCTTGGCCCTCCGGATCCTCGATGTCACCTAGGACCATCGACTCTCCGGTTCCGCCTCGGGCTCCACCGGCTCCACCTCCGTCGGTCGGCCCCATGCAGGAGCCAACCCTTCCCCCACCATGGCTTCTCCCTCCGTCGGCTCCGCCTCAGTTCGTGGTTCCAGTACCCCTACATGGACCTGGCCCTCCATCCCTCCCCCTGTTCCGCCTCCGCTCCACCACCCTCCAGGTTGTATTATGTGGTTAGAGCGTCACGTATCTGGTCTATCTCATCATGAACTCTTGCACACACATTCTGGACTTCAATCCCCATAAGCCACTGCACCAATCACTGCACACAGCTGCTCCTCGTTTCCCACTGAACTGATTGCTGCATACACCTGTTTATCATTTACCCACATGCATTTAAGCCACTCACACACACAGCCACCTTGCGAAGTCTTATTGTTCCTATGGTCATAATTCTAAGCGTTTGTCTCTGTGTTGGATTCTCTGTGTATGACTCTGGACTGTGTACCCCGTTGACGATTCCTGCTACCTGCCATTGCGACCATTGCCTGTCTATTGAACTGTTTCCCGGATTACCTACGTTGTTCCTGTTTTCTGGTGTTTACTCTTGCCGTTTGACCATTCTCAATAAATGCTGCAAATGGATCCGCATGTCTCTGACCCCCTCTGTGACAGAAGACTTCGCCATTACAAGGATCCAGCAGCAAGTATGTCATCCGGTTCCAGCACGAACTCCACGGTACAGATCATGCTTCTCAAGCAGGGGGAGCAGACAATTGAGGATTATGTCATGGCTTTCATTGATTTGGCAAATCTGTCTTTGATGGATGAGACGTGCCTCATGATTTTCTTTCGTGGAGGACTCTCAGAGCCATTGGCTTCCAACATGCCAAATTTTGAACTTGGCTGGACTCTGCATCACTACATGGATCTGGCTCTTTTGTTGTGTGGCTCTCCGTTTACGGTGGGTGAGGTAGAGCCACAGCACAAGATGGCAACCGCCTTCTCACAGTCTCCGCCGCCAGAGCGCCCTCCTGTGACCGCTCGCCCAGAGCCTGCTCTTCCAGAATCTCCGCTGGAGACGCCCAGCCCTCCTGAATCTCCGCTGGGGTCGTCCAGTTCTCCAGAGCCCGCTCCTCAAGAGCGTCGTCCAGAGCCCGCTTCACAAGAGCGTCGTCCAGAGCCCGCTCCTCAGCCCAGCCTTCCAGAGACTCCGCTGGTTCCGCCCAGCCTTCCAGAGCCTCCGCTGGTTCCGCCCAGCCTTCCAGAGACTCCGCTGGTTCCGCCCAGCCTTCCAGAGACTCCGCTGGTTCAGCCCAGCCTTCCAGAGACTCCGCTGGTTCCGCCCAGCCTTCCAGAGACTCCGCTGGTTCCCCCCAGCCTTCCAGAGACTCCGCTGGTTCCGCCCAGCCTTCCAGAGACTCCGCTGGTTCCGCCAAGCCTTCCAGAGACTCCGCTGGTTCAGCCCTGCCTTCCAGAGACTCCGCTGGTTCAGCCCTGCCTTCCAGAGCCTCCGCTGGTTCCGCCCAGCCTTCCAGAGCCTCCGCTGGTTCCGCCCAGCCTTCCAGAGACTCCGCTGGTTCCATCCAGTCGTCCTGAGATTCCTGTCTGCCCGGTTCTGGTCACGGAGCTCATGCATGGACTGTTCCCACCCACCCTCCCTGCTGCTCCAGTCCCGCCACCTCTGTCTCCTGACAGTCCCTCTGCTCACCCACATCCCACCTTCGGTGCAGAGGACTTGCCGTGGGACTGCCAGTCTCCATCAGTGTCCAGACTGAAGGATCCCTCACCATCACCTCCAGTCTCAGAGTCCTGGACTCCACCTCGGTCCTCCGACCCTGCGGCTCCACCCCGGCTCTGTGCTCCCTCGTCTCCGTTGTCGGCCATCGGCCCACCAGCTCCTCCGGGCTCCATCGTCTCTCCGGCTCCGCCCCGGTCAGTCGTCGCCCCACCTTCGCCTCTGGACTCTACTCCTCCGGCTGCGCCTCGTCACTCCGTCCTGCCGGCTCTGTGGACCTCCTCCCTCCCGTGGGCACAGCCTCGATCCTCTGTCACTCCGGCTCCGCTGCGTACCTCCGGACCTCCATCTCCGCCGGGGTCGCCAGAGCATTGGGCTCCGCCTTGGCCCTCCGGATCCTCGATGTCACCTAGGACCATCGACTCTCCGGTTCCGCCTCGGGCTCCACCGGCTCCACCTCCGTCGGTCGGCCCCATGCAGGAGCCAACCCTTCCCCCACCATGGCTTCTCCCTCCGTCGGCTCCGCCTCAGTTCGTGGTTCCAGTACCCCTACATGGACCTGGCCCTCCATCCCTCCCCCTGTTCCGCCTCCGCTCCACCACCCTCCAGGTTGTATTATGTGGTTAGAGCGTCACGTATCTGGTCTATCTCATCATGAACTCTTGCACACACATTCTGGACTTCAATCCCCATAAGCCACTGCACCAATCACTGCACACAGCTGCTCCTCGTTTCCCACTGAACTGATTGCTGCATACACCTGTTTATCATTTACCCACATGCATTTAAGCCACTCACACACACAGCCACCTTGCGAAGTCTTATTGTTCCTATGGTCATAATTCTAAGTGTTTGTCTCTGTGTTGGATTCTGTGTATGACTCTGGACTGTGTACCCCGTTGACGATTCCTGCTACCTGCCATTGCGACCATTGCCTGTCTATTGAACTGTTTCCCGGATTACCTACGTTGTTCCTGTTTTCTGGTGTTTACTCTTGCCGTTTGACCATTCTCAATAAATGCTGCAAATGGATCCGCATGTCTCTGACCCCCTCTGTGACAATTATTATTTATTCAGCTCATTAATGTTTGTTTATTGAGCATATTAATAAATGTTAATTCCCAACCTGTTTTGGGATCATTTTAAGCAAGAAATATAGTAATTTTTAAGCAATAGTTGAGTTATATAAACTACCAAGAAGGATGGGTTAAACATTTAACTGAACAGCTAGTTAAAAACAACCCAATCGCTGGATTTGTCCATATTCACCCAAAGCTGGGTTGTTTATAACCCAGCATTTTTTGGAGTGATATCATCCGGTGTCCAGTAAAATCATAGTTGTACCACAGTACATGACTACAAAATAGTAACATGGTACTATTATAATATACAGTGTCTCAAAAAAGGGAGTTCACCCCTCACATTTCAGCAACAATGTAGTATATCTTCTCAAGGGCCAATACTATAGAAATGAAACTTGGATATATTTTAGAGTAGTCAATGTGCAGCTTGTATAGCAGTATAGATTTACTGTCCTATAAATAACTCAACATACAGCCATTATTGTCAAAATAGCTGGCAACAAAAGTGAGTACACCCTAAGTGAAAACAACAGTTTGTTGTTTAACCATGCAAAGCCACATGTCCTATTCATCATGTTTATGTTTTTGTCTGCTTGACAGGATCATACAAAGTCATGTGTCTTATATTAGAGCAGATACAATTAGATGCTTTAAGTATAATTCTCTCATACTGACCACTGGATGTTCAGCATGGCATCTCATGGCAAAGAACTCTCTGAGGATTTGAGACATAGAATTGTTGCTCTCCATAAAGATGGCCAAAGCTATTAGAGGTTCAGTAACACCCTGAAACCGAGTTACACTACAGTGGTCAGGGTCATACAGAAGTTTTCCAAGATGGGTTCCATTCGGAACAGGCATTGCAAGGGTCGATCAAAGAAATTGAGCACTCTTTCTGTGAGTCAGGTGCAGAACCTGACTTAAAAAAACAGACGCCAGCATTGCTTTAAAGGTTGCAGAAGTAAGGTCAGCTTGTCAGTGCACAGACCATATGCCGGACACTGCAACAAGTTAGTTTGCATAGGCGTCGTCCCAGAAGAAAGCCTCATCTGAAGCTGGCTCACAAGAAAGCCCGCAAACAGTTTGCTGAAGACAACCTGTCCAAGAGCATGAATTACTGGAACCATGGTGTGGGGCTGCATGAGTGCTGCTGGTACTGAGGAGCTGCATTGAGGGAAACATGGATTCCATTATGTACTGTACATTCTGAAGCAAAACATGATGCCTCCCCTCCAGGAACTAGGCCGAACGGCAGTTTTCCAACATGATAACGATCCCAAACACACCACCAAGATGACAACTGCCTAGTTGAGGAAGCTGAAGGAGAAGGTAATGGGGTAGCGAAGTATGTCTCCAGACCTGAACCCTATTAAGCACCTGTGGGGCATCCTCAAGCTTAAGGTGGAGAAGCACCATGTGTCTAACATCCAGCATCTCCATGAGGAGTGAAAGAAGATCTCATTTCTATAGTATTGTCCCTTGAGAAGATATACAAAAAATGGTTGCTGAAATGTGAGGGGTGTACTCACTTTTGTGACATACTGTAAGTATTACATTCACTCAATCAAACTACATCAGGTTATGCTGCATACATATGTATAACCAGGATGTATCAAATGCATGACAATGAGTATTAAAAATATTCAAATGAATAAAACAGCTTGTGCTCGAATATTAGCAGAGATAATTAGCATTATGATCATGTAATAAGGCTGAAGCAGCTCTGATGTGTGTGTGTGTGTGTTTGCATATTGCATGAGTGTGAGATGAAATGTCATAATTTTTGTTTACTGTTGGCATATATACTGTATATCGTTGGAGAAACGATCTGTTACCATGGAAACCCGCCATGCAAAGGTGCTTGGCGCCTCTCAAGCTGATCATAACTGTCAAATCACAATCTGACGCTCTTCAGGAGCTGATGAATAAAGGAGAAAAAGGAACACACACACAACTGAGAGTGAAGGCGAAGCGGAGGACGACATGACCTTACAGCTGTACGGTCATAACGTGACCCACTCTTGACCCTTGCATGACCTCAGCATCTGCCTCCAAAAACAGCAGAACATGACTGTAACCGTGACAACGGCACATCCAATCAGCATTGAGTCGTGAGTCTGAGATCACAGACTCCTCTGACCTTTTCATGTCTAATAGACTGAACACTGAGGCGGTTTACCTGCACTTCCTGAGGTCTCTCTTTTTCTAAACTTCATCTCTCAGAGCAGTTTTTATGTGCCCTTTTGCTCTCCTTTAGAATCTCTTAACAAAATGCACTGAAAACAGCCAGTCACTTGTCAAACTGAACTAAGCATTGTTTCCTGTTTTGAGTGACTGACAGGTCTGCTGCTGTTTATAGGAGCCCTTCACACACACACACACACACACACACACACACACACACACACACACACACACACACGCTTATATTGACAAAGCATCTGAAAGTCATTTTCAATGAGAGCTGGTGATTCTCAGCATGAGTGACAGTAACTGTTGGCAAGATGGCATGGGAGTGTCCAGTGGTGCAAAGTTGAGAAAAAATGTAGCAATGCAAATGAGCGGCAATGCGATAATCTACAATTGTGTCTAAAAAATTAATTAATAAATAAAATTAAATTAATAAAACTCAAATCTATTGTTTTGAACGCAGAGCTGAATTTTAAGCAGTACAAACATGAATATTCTTTAAATAATTTAGAGCTTCAAATTACATTTTATTTATCCCAAATTTCATGTTTTTATTTAATATTTAATATACAAAAAAATGTCTAATCAAATTAAATTCAGAAAACTTTAACTTATTATTTCTCATGGATTATGTATTTTATTGTTCAATATTTTTTTTAAAATATTTATTTAAAGTATAATAAAAAGAAATTCAAACAATTCCTTTTATTATGGAATAATAATGAGGTGCTGCACAGTTCTTAGCAATGCATATTAATCAAAAATTAGGTTTTGATATATTTACAAAATATTTTCATGGAACATCTTTACCTAATATACCCTAATGATTTTTAGCATAAAAGAAAAATCAATCATTTTGACCGATACAATGTATTTTTGGCTATTGCTACAAATATATCTGTACTACTTAAGACTGCGTTTGCGGTCCAGGGTCACATATGGACAAAAAAGTGATATTTCTTTAAAAAATATATATGTTTTAAACTTATTGTTGTTAATATTATATTTCTGTCATAATTTCTTCAAGTTAAACCAAACTTCTATTTTGGCAGGCTGTAGTGTTTGTAGTTTTTGTGTTTATCTGATGACAGTTTTCTCAAAATTTCTTAAATATTCACAAACAGTGGCCCATGTTGTGAGTTGATTAAGTGTACAGCCCTACTTTTGATGTATTCATCCAAAAAGTGTTGTCAAAAGCACCGACTTCAGTACCAGACGGTGATTGGCTACAACGATCATAGCTTCATGCACACAATGGCCAATCAGATGTGTTTAAGAATTCGTTTAACAGCGCTTAAATGTTAGCGGGAAATGGGCATTTTTAAAATTTCAGTACCGAAGTCGGTACTTCTGACAACACTACATCCAACATCTCTGTTTCAGCCCTAAAATTCCCAGAATATTCTTTCAATTATTTTCAAAAGTTATGGTCTGTTGCGCAGTTTATGATATCATTAATTCATACAGCAGCTGAAAGGCCACTATGACACAGCCATAAAATCACTGTATGCGTGTTATTAGAAGCAGACAGACTCATCTCATCTCTACAGAGCGTAAATAGAAGACTAAGTCAGGGAAAGAAATTTATAAGATCCAAAGCTTATAACATCTATTACAACAAAGTCTGTCACCTTGAAACAATCTCCACAGCACATTACACAATAAACCTGAACTAAACAAGACAATATACTACACAATTCAAAGAAAAAGGTGAATAGAATGTGACCTGAGCAAATTCAATCCCTTTATCAGATCAAGCTGTCGGCTGGGGCCTGACGGATGGGTGAGAAAACCTCCGACCGGAGACGCCTCGCATCTAATCCTCTCAACACACAGATAAGAACCATTTACACTCAGAAGTAAGAATCAAACATGTGACTTCAATCAGGAATCACAGACGCTGCTGTCAGTCAGTGAATTAACACAGAGTTTCTGTATCAAACTGTGTTCCTCAGAAAACCGGTAACAGGCTGACTTCACATTAGATGATCTAAATCAAATTCAAGCTCATCAAGCACATATTGAAGCACTATGACTATTATTTCTCTGTAGAAACATTATTATGTTTAAATGATATTAACCAAAGCTCATGAAAATACATGCCTCTGTATACATTTCGGCAAGGTTTCAAAGCTGGCGTTTGGCAACTTCAACCTTCAGCTACCTCCACAGATTTTCTATGGAATTAAGGTCTGGAGACAGGCTAGGCCACTCCAGGACCTTAATGTGCTGCTTCTTGAGCCACTCCTTTGTTGACTTGGCCGTGTGTTTTGGGTCATTGTCATGCTGGAATACCGATCAATGACCCATTTTCAATGCCCTGGCTGAGGGAAGGACATTCTCACCCAAGATTTGATGGTACATGGCCCCGTCCACCGTCCCTTTAATGCAGTGCAGTTGTCCTGTCCCCTTAGTAGAAAAACACTACCAAAGCATAATGTTTCCACCTCCGTGTTTGACGGTGGGGATGGTGTTCTTGGGGTCATAGGCAGCATTCCTCCTTCTCCAAACACACAGAGTTAAGTTGATGCCAAATAGCTAGATTTTGGTCTCATCTGACCACAACACTTTCACCCAGTTCTCCTCGGAATCATTCAGATGTTAATTGGCAAACTACAGATGGGCTTTCTTGAGCAGGGGGACCGTGTGGGCGCTGCGAGATTTCAGTCCTTCACGGCGTAGTGTGTTACCAATTGTTTTCTTGGTGACTATGGTCCCAGCTGCCTTGAGATCATTGACAAGATCCTCCTGTGTAGCTCTGGGCTGATTCTTCACCATTCTCATGATCATTGAAACTCCACGAGGTGAAATCTTGCATGGAGCCCCAGATTGAGGGAGATTGACAGTTATTTTGTGTTTCTTTCATTTTCTTTCATTTGCGAATAATCACACCAACTGTTGTCACCTTCTCACCAAGCTGCTTGGCTTGGTCTTGTAGCCCATTCCAGCCTTGTGTAGGTCCACAATCTTGTCCCTGACATCCTTGGACAGTTCTTTAGTCTTGGCCATGGTGGAGAGTTTGGAATCTGATTGATTGATTCCGTGGACAGGTGTCTTTTATACAGGTAACAAACTGAGATTAGGAGCCCATCTGTAGTTTGCCAATTAACATCTGAATGATTCAGAGGAGAACTAGGTTAAAGTGTTGTGGTCAGATGAGACCAAAATCGAGCTCTTTGGCATCAACTTAACTCTGCGTGTTTGAAGAAGGAGGAATGCTGCCTATGACCCCTGGAACACCATACCCACTGTAAAACATGGAGGTGGAAACATTATGCTTTGGTGGTGTTTTTCTGCTAAGGGGACAGGACAACTGCACCGCATTAAAGGGACGATGGACGGGGCCATGTACCATCAAATCTTGGGTGAGAATGTCCTTCCCTCAGCCAGGGCATTGAAAATGGGTTATGGATAGGTAAATCAGACTTTGTGTGAAAAGGAATACAAAGTTGTAAGCTTTACTGTCTCTAGTGTTCATTTCAACTGGAAACTGCAGTGATTTGTACATATAGGTACTTTTTATCAGTTGTGCAGAAGTGTATATAGCGGCACGTATTTCCAATGAGCCTAGGTAGCATTATATATTACATATAAACTTCATGACTAAATAAATTAGTAGTAGTAGTTATCATAAGTAATCATATTAGAATAACATTTTCCTGTCCATTTTCAACTGAAACTTAAAATGCATACATAAAAATAAATAAATACATAAATAAATAATCATTTTAAGAATATTCTGGTAAATACAACCTTAAAGGTCCCATATTGTCAAAATCAAAATTTCCTGGCTTTTTTCATGATAACTGAGGTCTAGGGGCTATGTAACTACCATATGAGTTTCAAAACAGTCAATCCACAGTAAACTGCACACAGCCTGCTTAAAGTAGCTGTTCATTTTCACGAGCCACTGTGACTTCCGTAACGATGTGACGTCCGATCTACTCAGTCACCGCCTTCAGTCACCACCCCGAGCACCGCGCTCGTTCCCGTAATTTTCCAGAATCAGCGCGCATTGTTAAAGGGGCTTTACTAAAGCAACAGTTATGTTGCTTACTGCATTCGTTGTTTGAAAGAGAAAAAACATTAATGATCATTCTGAAATATCTTGTTGAGTATCAGCAGGCTAGGCTCTCTCTATGGCTCTGGGTTCGGCTACAATGATACATGACCGTAGTTACCTGTGATTGGCCTGGCTGTGCGTCACTCAGAAAACAACAGGCCAATCAGAAGAGAGGCTCATGAATATTAATTAGATGGGCCAAAATCGACCTGTTTTTGACAGAGCTCCTAAAAAAGGAGCTGTAAAAATATATTGAGATGGATTTTGGCACTTATACCGCAAATATATATTCTTACGGACATCAACAACTAAAATAAACCTCCAGAAATGTGTACAATATGGGACCTTTAAGTTTCCAAAGCATTAAACATGTTGGTTTGCCTTGAATCCACACAGATGTCAAGACGCACACAGACACCAAATTCTCCATTCCATTCTAAAACACTCAACGAGGGTTACTTCTGAACACATTCACTAATTAAAGCTGCTAATTAATTCTCATTTACTAATACACTAATGGAAGTTCCATCAGGCGAGTGCAGTGCTCAGTGGGGAGGATCGGCCGTAATTCACCGCCATATTACAGCCTGCAATTAAGATCTCTGCTCTGACTTCTGCCATGATTAACTAGTCACATTCATATTCTCGACGCATACGGCCAGAATATTCAACGTCAGACTCACAAAAGGCAGGTGAAACCGTGGCCATACAACCGCATTCAACAAATCAGTCCTGATTGGCTGAAATGAGTAATAAAACAGCATGCATGTGAAATCAGCTGGATGTGGCAAGGCGTCGCATGAAAAACATTCATCTTTTGTTTCTTCCCTTCATTAAACCCCGGGAATACAGTCAATGTGTTTCACAAAGGCAAAGAAAAGCAGGCCTCACGAGCTAAACCCCACAGTCACGCTCGCATAATGAAATCTACATCGCTTTTAATTCTATTATTTCATATTCTGCAGAGACATGAGGCAGATATAAGCCTAGAAGAAAGGACCGGAAAGGGGCAACAATTAATTCAGACGCCAAAACAAAAGAAGCTCCGGCTTCTCTTGGTGCAAACAAAAGAGTCTGACTATATTTATATGCAAATTTAATTTCTGGCCCATCAAGTAGCAAGCAAAAAAAAAATTAAATCTTGTCAGATTGATGAGACAGGCTGTCAGGTGTTACATAGTTCAGAACAAAGGAATAATGACAAGATCGAGTCGACTAGTAGTGGAATAACAGGCTGGTTGAATAGTGAGCTTAACTGGTGCTTTTAGACATAATTCTCAAATCATTTAGAGACACGCTATCTTAAGTGCAGATAAGAGCAATAGGAGCCAGGGTTGAAAACTTTTAAACAGAATGGAGATGGACATTTTTCTTGTTTTGCCTAAATATAATTTTCTTTTTTAATTTAGTGCTGCGCTTCAGAGGCCACAGAAGATACTTACTTATACTTATGTTTCCTAGAAGACAAAATAAGTTACATTTAACCTGATCTTCAAATTTAAAGCATTTTCATCCCCCAGCTCTTAATGCATGGTTTTTCCTTCTGTAATAGTTGCATATGAATCCCTGTCCTCAGTGTGAACAGATGGATCTTAAAATCATACAGTCATTGTTGGAAAGGGCTCAAATACACAAAAATGCTGGAAAACCAGAGAATTTGTGGTACCTGAAGGATTTTTCTGAAGAACAGCAGGCAGTTTAACTGTTCAGGACAACAAGGAACTCATGAACAACTATCACTAAACAAAAAACACAGCTGTGGATCTTTCAGGTAAGAACACAGTATAAAAAATCACGGGGATGTAAACTTTTGAACAGGGTAAACTATTATTTTTTTTATTGTGGACTACTGTATATGTAAACATATTTTATGTGAAATATCTTATTCTGGTCAGTACTAAATAAACAATGACATTTTTTCTGAAAGGGGGATGTAAACTTTTGACCTCAACTGTGTGTTTAGATTTGATATTTATCAGCACAATAAAAGATGCTTAAATCAGCTTTAAAGCAGCAATTACTTACAAATCCATCACCCAAATCTGACTAATATATTAATATGTTAATGACTATTCCAATGTACTAAAATAAACAAATATAACATAACTAAATGTAAAGGACATTTTTGTCCAAAGGCAAAGACTATGACTAAAACAAAATGTAAAAATGTACATAGGAAATTTCTTACAGTGTACATCATTTTATTTAATTTTAGCTTTTTTTTTTAAAGTAACAAAAATGTTTTGAATAGTTCTAGTGTTTTTTGATATTATTGTTCAGGTTTAGTTTATTTTTAGCTCAGATTATTTAAATTTTAAATGTAAACCGAACCATTTAAATTAAACAAAATGTTTTCTTTGTAACAGTTTAAAGTGTTTTTAATAGTTCGGGGATGTGAATTTGAGCTTTTGCACATCCACAGCGAGGCCAGAAAGCATTACTCGCCAGTGAATTTCCCTGATCTCTGTGAAATGACCCTTTAACCTGTTTATTCCTGTGAGGAAGTGGAGTGACGGGATCATCTTACGGTTAATCTCTGGAGGAAACCTGCTGCCCGGATCAATCCAGGTTAACTTACAGTCGCCCGACGTGCTTAAATCCACACGCAGCGCTGCCAGAAACAGAAACCTTCACTTTACCGCCCCAGACGTAAATCTGGATTTGGAGCACGTTCATGGGCGACACGCAATACGCCTTTCAAGCATTCTTTGGTTTTATGGCGGCACCCTGATACGACACGAGAGCGTAAGCTTTCCAAAACACATCTGAAATGGAAACGTGAATTCTAGTCATCTGATAGCGTAAAACCATATTCCTGAGGATCTGAACATCTGTAATCTCAACGGGACAATCGCCATTCCACATTTCCCTGTCAAAGGACTGAAACGCAAATGCCGAACCTGATGATTAGGTTACATGGAGGTGGTAAACCGTGAAGGGAAACCACTAAACGTCCCCTGGAAATCTGAGAAGAAACTGTTTCTGAGTGTCAGACCTGGATATGTCGTGACTCATGCAGACGCTGAGCTCTATAAAAGCCAATGAGGTGTTTTCAGGAAAGCTGGACTCAAGCCTTCAAATGATTTTCTGCTTCACTGGCCGCAAATGCTAAATTTGGACGGTAGTGCCAGAAAGAAGCTTAAATCTCACAGCAGCCCATTAAGTTTATCTAAGCATATGTTCTTAATGTGTCGAAAACCTCTCCACCTTTTTTTAAGGAGCGGGAATGGCACAATACAACAATCATCAATAGAGAAAGTCAAACGTACAGATTTCAGTTTAGATTATTCATCATAGATAATAAACCTAAAATAAACGGAGTTATCCGCAAGGCCACAGTATAATGATATAATGTCACACTGTGAAATTTAAAGTGACATTCTGAGATATAAAGTCAGATTTACGAGAAACCAAGTTGCAATAATGAGAAATAAATTTGCATTGTAAGATATGAAATCACTCTGATATACTAAGTCAAGATACAAAGCTGTTGAGATCTCTTCTGAACCTCTAGGGAAGGCATATGCAAGATTATTAAAGAAATGTAGGCCAAAGTTTCCATTTGCTTCTAATTTAATCTTATTATAGACTAGGAGAAACAATCAAGATGTTGAAGATTTTCTATGATTTCTCTTTCCTAAAGGGCTCTGGGATCATGTGAGGCTGTGTGAAATAAACTGAACTGGACAGAGGTCTGGTGTTTGCTCACGGTTTGGAGAGAAGAGTGAAGCGTATGGGGTGAAGATGAGGGCTGAACCCACCGTGCTGGTGCTGGTCACAGGCTGACGCTGTGGCGTTGAGTCCCGGAGAGGACGGAGCCTCCACCGCCTCCATCAGAGGAGGGCTGGTGTTGAGCTGACCGACCGGAGGAGGCCACGGCAGATCCTTAATGACTTTAATCTCTACTGCAGACAGAACCAGAGACAGAGGGAAAGAAAGAAAGTCAGAAAAAGAGAAAGGGGTATAGAAGAGGGGAGGGCAGTAGAAATGGAGAGAGGAGCGTCAATGAAGGCAGGATCAGGTCAGCAGGGCAAACAGTCACAGACTGGAAACAGGAAACAGGAAACAGTGTAGAGCATTCAGAATTCTGCCTGTCAAACACAAACACCTACAGACCTCAGGATTAACCACACAATCTACTCAATGCCTTCTGTCATCTGATAGTTTAGATTATTTATCAAGCTAAAGTTCTTTTAGTATAATTGTACAAACATCCAGCTTCAGCTCATGCTTTATGTCTCTTTCAGCTGTCAAATTATTACAGATTTTTATAGAGTAAACATAAGAATAGCTTTGATATTGTTAGTAATGTTTCAAGATGAACACTGGACTGACACAGAAAAATCAGTGAGTTTCAAATATGATCATCAGACTTTTGAGGAATGTTTCTTTCCAGAATTTAAACTTTTTCTCAGTGGAGGAATTATCTTCTCAAGCCTTGAAAACATCTCAAATCTTTTGAAGAATGCTTATTAGTTCATCTCTCAATCATCATTGTATTGCATTGCATTATATGTTTTGATCATTTATGTGTGATGAGTGATGATTGTTCTATACTGCTATACAAAGATCTTATTGATTTACATTACAAGCATAAGATTTTTATCATATAAATATCAGCATCCGCACCAAATTGCAGTTGTTCAGTCTGAGTCCTCTATATTGTCAATAGATCAGACTATATTAGCCATAAAAGCCTGATGGATCAAATATGATCCTTAACAAAAAACACATCTGCAAACTTGTCTAAAGGTTTAATAAACCCTTCCATATATAAAAAATAAATAAATCAATTATATAGAGAATAAAGAACAGTATTGTGAGCAGCTCTACAAGTTGACTCCTAGCTAAGACAATAAGAAGTCTGTGAGATTCAGATTTTTTTTCCAGATTATATGGTTCATTAGGAATACACACACACTGTAGCACCTCCATATTCTGCTTTCATTACAGACGTGTCAGATCTTGTCTACTGTGTTATTCAAAGACAATAAATGGTATCTACTACAGCATGAAGCACATGCACTTTTTTTCTCTTTCTCTCTCTATTAATGCAGCTTTGCTGGATGTAATCGTGCCCAGTCGCACCCATCCAGTGACAGCAAATCTATTCTCAGGAACACCCCACTCATTTAACAGAGAAACGGATCCATATCATAACAGCACTGAGTGCATATGAGGCTCTTCGGATGCTAGTTTCGCACCCTTTGGGCAGCATTTCTGGGTAAATAGTGTTATAATAGTTAGAAATTAAATTGCACAAATAACAGAGCCAAAGACAGGCAGAACAAAGTCACAAAGCCCTCATCTAGAAATGTGGAAAACCCTTTATCCAGTTGCTCGTAGGGCAACATTCACAAATCAAAATCATAATTTCTAGTAAAAAAAAAAAAAAAAAAGGATTCACAAAATAATAAAAATCTGGTTAATACTAATAATTATTTTCATGTTATGGTCAAAAACGCCAACACGAACTGAACTGAATCAACATTAAACTGACATTACTGTCTTTTTATAGCTGCTTTTTAGCTAAATTTGAATATTGTCTCATATTCAATAAAGTTTGCATCATCAGTTCTGTTATTTTCCTGTTTATTACTGTGAAGCTGCATTGAAACTATGTTGAAATCTGTATTGCATAAAAAAGAGAAATAAACATGACTTGACTTGATAATTGACCAACAGTATAAAAAAAAAAAAATGCTATACCATTTTGACCAAATAAATAAAAAAATAAAACACTAAAAACAAAAATAAAACCAATGATTTTGAATTAACAACTGAATTTTGACATCACATGATATTGTACAATTTGAAAATGGATATTCATTTTGAAATTCACTTATTACCACATTTAAGCATTTGATGATTGCAGGTCCTCTAAATGTAAAAATAGGTGAAATGAGCATGCACAAGTGGATAGCCAATATTGACTATTGGTGATAAAAAAAATATACATTTTACCAATAGATTGTGCAAAACACATGAAAACAACACT
>NC_133371.1:13128622-13198884 GCF_049309525.1 Garra rufa
CATCGGGTGCTTTCAACGCTTGACAGGCGAACGACCTGAACTGTCTGCACATCCGAAATAAAGCTGGCAGTGTGTTGACTGCGCTGTCAGGCCGTGCGGCGTTTTACGAGCCGATAAACGCACTCTATGCATTCAAGCACTCGGTTATGAACTCGCCCTTGTTTTTAAAACATTACGCGGGAATCTCGAACAGCGGTCTTCTAAACTGTGTGATATGATGGTGGTTGACAGAGCCGCCATTATCCAGCGGTGTTATGCTGAACGGAGCCGATCTAGCGAGGTCAGCCTCTTTGACAGCTCATATAATAACTTCCTGCACGGCGGGTGAAGTAAAGGCCTGCCAGCAGCCTGATTAAAGAGCTAATTCTCATTCGGTGCCGCAGATTAGCGTGTAATTGTTTTGGGAGAGGAGAGCTTTGCCTCTTGTGCCGAAGGAAGGCAGAGTACTGAATCTGCACAGGTCGTGCGCATTCGCTGCCACCCAGATAAGATAAATTGTGTATATCGGCTCTTCCACACTGAAGGTGAACTCTGTTAAGAGGCTGTAACGCTTCTCACGTTAAGCCAGAAAGCCACTGGCATGTTCAGCCGTCGGAGGAGTTCTTTGAAAAGCACTCTGTCCTGTTGGTAATGCGGCGTATTGTGAGGATTAGTGTGTTTTTCAGCCTTGGCAAAATCCCTCACGCTAAATGAGTGTGTTGGTAAACAACAGCGCTGGAGGAGGAGGAGAAGGTGATGGTTTGTCTTCATTTCATTTCAGGGTGTTTTCACACTTTGTTCGTTTCAGGGCTCTGGTAAGAATTTTGGCCACTGTATTTGAACGGAAGGGAGCTCAACAGACGTTTGCATTCATATTCAAATGTTCATTTTTTATTTAAAGGTCCACTGAAGTGCCTTGAAACACGCAGTTATTCTATGTGGTGACGTACTTTTAACTGAAACAAAAACATATCGCCAAGCCCCGCCCACTTATTTTGAATAGCCAATAGCGTTCCATTTATATCTGCTTGGGCCAGAGCTGTTGAGCTCGGTAAAGCCGCATTTGTAAGCTTATGACAGCAGTCTAATAAATTACCCCATAGATTCAATATGAAACTCTTGCTAAAACAAAATAGAGATCATAATCATGCTGAGGCTGTGTAGTTTAATACATGCTGATCGCACATATGAGGGCATATGATCTGCTCTGTGTTATTGCGTCTCTGTGTAGGGGGCGGGACGCTACGGACTCTAGAAAGCATTTGATTGGACAGAACGTTTGATGAGAAACTGAAGTGCACGGTGATATCATCAAAATCGTTGATTCATATTGGCGGAAGTGACGAGACTGTAAGTTTTGAATGCCCATATCTTGTAAAAGCGAATTTTGTCATTGTTTTGAAGCACATAGTTTATAGATAATCTTAAGGCTAATATATTCATACTAAAAGCCCAAAAACTTTAATTGTATTTATTTATTTTTATTTTCATGTTAAAAAGTAGGCTTTTGAGGAAGGGTTACTTGTCAATCTCTCAATAATCGGTGAATTGCAATAAATTGCATATATATATATATATATATATATATATATATATATATATATATATATATATATATATATATATGTGACCTCTGGACCACAAAACCAGTCATAAGGTTTACAAAACTGAGATGTATACATCATATGAAAGCTCAATGAATAAGCTTTCTATTGATATATGGTTTGTTAGGATAGGACAATATTTGTCCGAGATACAACTATTTGAAAATCAGGAATCTGAGGGTGCAAAAAATCTAAATACTGAGAAAATCACCTTTAAAGTTGTCCAAATTAAGTTCTTAACAATGCATATTACTAATCAAAAATTACATTTTGATATGTTTACAGTAGGAATTTTACAAAAAATCTTCATGGAACATGATCTTTACTTAATTTCCTAATGATTTGTGGCATAAAAGAAAAATCTATATTTTTGACCCATACAATGTATTTTTGGCTATTGCTACAAATATACCCCAGTGACTTAAGACTGGTTTTGTGGTCCAGAATCACACACACACACACACACACACACACACACACACACACACACACACACACACACACACACACACACACACACACACACACACACACACACACACACACACACACACACACATATATTCTTTTAAACTTTTTATTTATTAAATGATCTATATATATATATATATATATATATATATATATATATATATATATATATATAGATAGATAGATAGATAGATAGATAGATAGATAGATAGATAGATAGATAGATAGATAGATAGATAGATAGATAGATAGATAGATAGATAGATAGATAGATAGATAGATCATTTAATAAATAAAAAGTTTAAAAGAACATCATTTATTCAGAAATAGTACTTTCTAACAATGTAATTTAATTAATTTCACAGATCCTTCCAATGGTAGTTTAAATTTTGAGAAAAAAATTCTATTTTAAATAAATGATGTTCTTTTCAACATTTTATTCATCAAGGAATCCTTAAAAAAGCATCACAAGTTTAAAAAAAATATTAAGCAGCACAACTGTTTCCAACATTGATAATAAATCAGCATATTAGAATGATTTCTGAAGGATCATGTGCTACTGAAGACTGGAGTAATGATGCTGAAAATTCAGCTTTTCATCACAGGAATAAATTCTATTTTAAAGTATATTACAATAGAAAACCACTATTATAAATTGCAATAATATTTCACAACATTACTGTTTTTTCTGTATTTTTAATCAAATAAATGCAGTCTTGATGAGCAGAAATTACTTCAAAAAACAACAAATATGATTGATCCCTATCTTTTGAACAGCAGTATATATATAGGTATTTTGTACATTTCCTACCTTAAATATATAAAAAAATATATACTTTTGATTAGTAACATGCATTGCTAAAAACTTCATTTTCAAATGCGATTTTCTCAGTATTTAGATTTTTTTGGCACCATTAGATTCCAGATTTTCAAATAGTTGTATCTCGACCAAATATTGTCCTATCCTAACAAACCATACATCAATGGAAATCTTATTTATTAGCTTATTATTCGCTTTCAGGTGACTAATCTCAATTTTCAATCTATGTATCACACAAAGATGTAGAATTTAAATTTGCTATATGATCAAATCTCATTAATCACAATTAACATTAACATTAAATTACAGAAATATTTAAGCATAGAATCAAAAATAAAATAAAATAAGTGAATGGAAAATAGACAGAAAATCTGCCACAGCTGAAGTGAATAAAAAAAAGACCTTGAGTAAGACTAAATGTAAAACGCTTTCAGACAGATGAACCAGTAACAGTAGGATCACAAGGACTCTAGAGTATCATTTGCGTTTGCAATTACTCTCAAAAAGAAATGATTTTATGATTGCAAAGATGCAGCAACACCAATTACAACACCAATTACACACTGCTCCTTTGACAGACACTCTTCTGCTCTCTCTCACATCTCATTTTACCAAATTACAATGAATGGGGAACCCACTGTCACCAAATGATAGCCAATTTAATAAAAGTGGCAGAAGTGCTGCAATATCACATGCACCAGCCTCAGAATAATATTAATGCACACACACATATATACAGTCAGCGACAGCTTTGAACTTTGGCTGAGCTCACCAATCTGCCATGGCTCGAGCTGATGAGTTAGTCTTACACTGAGTGTCTGTTCGCTGTCCTTTCCTTGAACTGCCAGAAAAATTGGGGGAACATAGTGTGCAAAAAAGCTGCCTCAATTTCCCATAATTCCCCTGGGCAGAACTTAGTCAGGCAGGCTGGCTTTATCTCATGAGCCAGATTTGAAAGCGAATCGCACAGCTGAGATGCTGAAGGCTGGGTTCATGCAGATCCAGCCCGCTTTAAACAACGGATGGATTTCATTTCACACTTTTATCACAGACCTAATTAAGACATCACAACAGAGAAAAAAGGACAATTTAGACACGATCAGGCTTTAGGGTAGATGACGAAGTGTGAACCGATTCCACGATAAGACAAATCCAACATGAAATATTAAACGCTCAGGGGCTGATGTACTGAAGCGACACGACTGACGAGGTTAGCGGTAATAGTATCCGACAGCACTAAAGTCATAAAAACAGCATCAAACATTCATACAGACTCAAAAACATCCACAATCCACTCCTCTGCTTTCAAATGAACAGTCAGTCTGACTGAATTCAAGCTAAATGCGATTTCGAGGAGCGTTCATTCTCCTAAAGAGTCTCTTGATCGGCTGCTGGCAGATTGTATGCGTATTTAAAACATGGGGGTGTGAGGTAATTATACAGTGGATATGCGGTAAAGCGCGTTGCCTACGCCTCAGGCGCAATTAGAAAAGTCAAGCACCTTTCCAAAAGCTCACAGCAGTTTCTGTGGCATTTCAGTGCTGCCATCTGTGATAAAAAAGCCGACACACTCTGTTAGTGAGAGCAGATTTCTGCACTGCTGCTGGATGCGTCTGATAGAAGTCAAAGCCTTTTCAGAAAGAGGTTAAAACACTTCTTAAGATTAATTCTAAGAAGTTGTACCAATGTTCCTATGTGCATTTCTTGTAAGATTCATGAGAAGTTCTCAAATACAGTTGAGGTCAAAAGTTTACTTACACCTTTGAGAATCTGCAAAATGTTAATTATTTTACCAAAATAAGAGCGATCATACAAAATGCATGTTATTTTTATGAATAAGATATTTCATGTAAAATATGTTTACATATAGTCCACAAGAGAAATAAGTGTTGAATTTATAAAATTGACACCACTCAAAAGTTTACATACACTTGATTCTTAATACTGTGTTGTTACCTGAATGATCTACAGCTGTTTTTTTTTTTTTGTAGTGATAGTTGTTCATGAGTTCCTTGTTGTTCCTGAACAGTTCAGAAAAATCCTTTAGGTCCCACAAATTATTTGGTTTTACAGCTTTTTGTGCATTTAAACCCTTTCCAACAATGACTGTATGATTTTTAAACAACTGAGGGACTCATATGCAACTATTACAGAAGGTTCAAACATCTCACTGATGCTCCAGAAGGAAACAAAATGCATTAAGAGCCAGGGGTGTAAACTTTTGAACACAATTAACGTCTACGTTTTTCTTATTTTGCCTAAATATCATATTTTTATTTTATTTAGTACTGCCCTTCAGAAGATACTTTCAGACAATGTTTCAGACAAAATAAGTTACATTTACCCTGATCTTCAAATTCAAAAATCGAATTAATGCATTGTATTTCCATCTGAAGCATCAGTGAGCTTTTGAACCTTCTGTAATAGTGGCATATCATAATAGAGTCCCTCAGTTGTCCTCAGTGTGAAAAGATGGATCTCAAAATCATAGTCATTGTTGGAAAGGGTTCAAATACACAAACATGCAGAGAAACCAAAGAATTTGTGAGACCTGAAGGATTTTTCTTTAGAACAGCAGGCAGTTTAACTGAACAGAACAAAAAATGAACTCATGAACAACTATTTCTAAAAAAAAAAAAAAAAAAAAAAAACACAGCTGTGGATCATTCAGGAAATAACACAGTATTAAGAATCAAGTGTATGTAAACTTTTGAACAGGATCATTTTTATAAATTCAATTTTTTTTTCTCTTGTGGACTATATGTAAACGTCTTAAATGTTATATATCTTATTCTTATTACAAACATAACATTTTGTATGATCCCTCTTATTTTGGTAAAATAATTAAAATCTTGCAGATTCTGCAAGGTGTATGTAAACTTTTGATTCAACTGTTATATGCATTGATTTTATGATGCCTTTATGACTGTTTTGGATTTTTTAAGTTTTGGTCGCATGGACTTTCAGTGGAGGGACAGAAAGAGGTTTTAATTCGTAATATCTGTATTTGTGTTTGGACGATGAACCAAAGTCATATGGTTTTGGAAATGGTGAGAGAATTTACATTTTAGGATGACATATCCCTTTAAGATGAGCATTTCATCTAAAGAACAATCTTAACTGTAAAAAAAAACTGTGTGTGTGTGAGAGAGGTCATGAATGTGTGTGTGCGTATGTGTGTGTGTGTGTGTGTGTGATGTTCTCTGAAGGAGCTGAACTTTATGTGTTTAGATACATGTTTATGTGTATGTGTGTGTGTGTGTGTGTGTGTGAGAGAGAGAGAGAGAGAAGATAAGCCCTCTGGCATTTCTGTCTCTGAAGTGGCGTCTTTGAGCTCCATGAAAGCACCATGAGGCCATTGGTGTGTGTGTGTGTATGTGTGTGTCGTGAGAAATCATGACAGAAGACTCAGTGTTTCCCCTACCATTATCTTAGGGGGGCGCCCCGCCCCCCCAACGGCACCCCCCGCCCCCCTTGAATGTCAAGTTCATTTTATTTTTGATATAGCGTCAGATCACAATAGAAGTCATTAAGGTTATCTTTCCTATAGAACAGGGCTATACATTGTTCTTTTATTAAACAAACTAAATTGCCTTGTGTTATTTATCTTATTTACACGAAGGCATGTCATTTCTGTCTTTACATGATCGCGTGTTTACAATGTCTCATCTGCGAAAACACAGACGGGATCGCGGACTCCATTCATAAAAACCGAATCTACTATAGCGCGAAATGCCACGTAAATTCGTCGATTTTTGGATTAATAAATCAAAAGTTGGTCTGTTACTTCATTCAAATCGCGATATGGACTAGTGTCTGTGAAAACTGAAATGCAAAAAGACCGTTTCAATATGAATCCTGCATGCTCCGTTTGCCTCTGTATTTATGAATGGTGGAGACGCGCTTTTACTACACGCATATACTGAAGCACACGTGACGCTCCCGCTAATTTTGGGCATTTGCATCTCGCATGAACAGATAAACTCAATATCCAAAGCTGCTGTGAGTGTCACTTTTACCGTTTCATTTGAGAAAACTAGCATCATAACATGCTGTACACACACAGAAACTTCAAGGCAACCTGTCAAAATAAAAGTAACATGTAACAGAACATTAGTCTTGTATTACTTTTGTACAGTATAATGTAGTTGTTTATATATTCCTATTTAAATAATTGACATGAAACAATATATATGATAAAAATAAATATAACAAGATTAACCACTTAATTGTAGAAAAAATACTACAATTATTATTTAAATGTTAAATTATTATTATTTATTGATTTTAACAGTAAACCTCTGTTTGTTTGCCAAAAATTAAAAGGGTTCATTTTTCATTTGATTAAAAATAAATAAATGTTTATACTTTTAATTTGATTATGAGAAAAAATAATACACACAAGAATTAAAAAAAAAAAAAAAAGCAAAAGTTGGTAGAGCCCTATTGTTCAAAATGTTAAAATAGAGAGTTTTGGACTTATTTTTCCACTGAATAAGTCTATAATAATGTTTTCGTTATTTCACAAAGTAGGGTAAAGTACCGGGAAAAAGTAACGCTGGCTACCGGCACCCAACCCCCTAAGCCCCCCCCCCCCCCCCCCCAACACTGGAAACCTAGGGGAAACACTGAGACTGTTATCACACCACAGCAGCAGCAGCATGTGAATAAGACAGAGGGCAGTGTCTGTCATCCAGGACTGTGTGGAGACTCACAGACATTCACAGAGTCAGTGTCTGAGACAGACGACTGTATTAATAACATAGCAAGCAGACTGAATATGCTCAGTGGCTACATCTGCACAGTATAGGGGTGTCTGTCATGTTTTAGAGTTATTATTTGGTTACATTTACATAGCGACAACACATTTTCGCAGTTTTAGACTGTGTGCTTGGATCTAAACTACTTTTACATCAGGTCATGTGATCTAAACCACATACAGTCAGGTAAAATACAAGACCATATTCCATAATAACGCTTTCTCTGGTGAAATTTCATATGGTCTAAATCAGAAGAGAAATCTGCACAGATCAAGCACCATTTACGAGTTCAAAACAGCTCTAAACAAATATGTTTGGTGGATTTTGATGTGAGAGACAACAGAAGAGGACTTTTTCACTGGAGGAAGCATTATTATGCATTATGGACTCAAAATGTCTTAATGATAGATTTGTTTCTTACAAACACAAAGCTTTTGTCTTCACAAGATGTTAATTGATGGACTGGAGTGGTTTGAATTACTTGTGGATTACTGTGATGTTTTTATCAGCTGTTTGAACTTTCATTCTGACGGAACCCATTTACTGAAGAAGATTCATTGGTGAGCAAGTGATGTAATGCTACATTTCTTCAAATCTGATGAAGAAACAAACTCATCTACATCACGGATGGCCTGAGGGTGAGGCCATTTTCAGCAAATTGCCGTAATATTCAGAACTAAAATCAATTTGCCTTTGCTTTAAAATGTCACTTTGCAATTTCATTTTGCATTTCCACTGCAGTATAAGTCACAACAGCTGCCTTTATATTTTAGGAAAAAGGTCATTATATTTGTGACATCAAAGAGTTTGAAAACCCCTGACTTAAAGGAGTAGTTCACATCAGTGTTGTTTTCGTCAACGATGACGAAATCATTTCGTTGACGCCACTTTTTTCCATGACGATAATGAGACGTTGACGAGATAAAAATGGCTCGTTGATGACTAAAACATGACGAGACGTGTGTGAGTTTTCGTTGAGAGACGAGAATAGACGAAAATGTTAGTGGGTGGTCCGTCAGACGTTTAAAATGCATGCGTTTCTGCTTATTGTGCATGCCAATCAAAACCTAAAAATATCTGCCGCTATGGCAAGCCGTTTTAGCATTAAATACTCTTTGCCATACTAGTATGGCAAGCGATTTTAGCATTCCATCCTTGTTTGTCTTTTATGTTTTAAAACATTCCTTCATTATTGTAATTATTGGTGAAAATAGTCGATCCGGAAGCTCACATTGTGTTGAACTATAGATCTGCTATTTTCAGAACTTAAGTGACACTACCCAACAGCAAAATACTTACTGACCTACATAAAGTTGTTAAAAGACTACTTTTTCCCCTTTTTTGACTAAAACTAGACTAAAACCTTTTTGACTTTTCATCGACTAAAACCTTTTTGACTTTTCGTCGACTAAAATTGGACTAAAACTATCACATATAGAAGTGACTAAAATTTGACTAAAACTAATAACCATTTTAGTCCAAAAGACTAAGAATAAGGCTTAATCTAAGATGGTTGTCAAAAACAACACTGGTTCACATCCAGAACAAAAAATTACAGATAATGAACTCACCCCCTTTTCATCCAAGATGTTCATGTCTTTCTTTAACAAGAAATTAGGTTTTTTGAGGAAAACATTTCAGGATTTCTTTCCATATAATGGATATCTATGGTGCCCCAGAGATTGAACTTCCAAAATGCAGTTTTAAAGGGTTTTAAGGATTCCAGCCAAGGAAGACGGGTGTTATCTAGCAAAACGATCGGTTATTTTCTAAAAAAAAAAAAAAAAAAAAAAAAACATATTTTTAACCGCAAACGATAGTCTTGGTCTAGCTCTGCGTGAACTGTTTGTATTCCGGTTCATGACAGTTAGGGTATGTCGAAAAACTCCCATCTCCTACAAAATCATCCTACATCGCTGCAGAAGTACCGACCCAGTGTTTACAAAGTGAACATGCAAAGAAGGTCAAATGCCCAAAAAAACAGCAATGATTTTGGAGCTGTAGGGCAATTTTTAAGTAATTTTTTTACTGGCTGGAATTATTTAGAGCTGCATTTAAACTACATTTTAGAAGTTCAAACTCTGGGGCACCATAGAAGTCCACTATATGGAGAGAAATCCTAAAATGTTTTCCTTAAAAAACATAATTTCTTTATGACCCAAAAATAAAACATAAAAACATGAACATCTTGGATGACAAGGGGGTGAGTACATTATCTGTAAATTTTGGTTCTGGAAGTGAACTACTCCTTTAAGTCATGTGTGCATTTTGGTTTCACCTTCTGGGTTTATCTTTACAAACACACACACATGCATTCTTTAGTGTTGTCACATTCACACTCATCAATCTCTCTCTGCCTATATAGGTGGTGTGTGAGGAGGCAGCAGATAACCAGATGACTAATTAGGTGACACACAAGTGCACAACCCTGCAGTGACCTACACACGCATGTATCAGCATCCAGCTGAAAGCAGCTCATTGATAAATGCATGAGCGAACAGCACACACACACACACACACACACACACACACACGCAGCACACGCGTTAATGAATAAAGCCAGCTGTAAATAAATATCGGGAGCTGTACGCATTGCAGTGAATCAAATGCACCGCAGCTCACCACAAGCTGATTTTAACGTTATGCGTTTCGTCGGACCAAACGAAGATTGATGAAATAGAAACATATATACGCCGCAGTGCTCTGTAATAACTAAAGCACTCATTTATGCTAAGTGCAATATTTCTCCCGTGCGCTCTGCATCTCCTGCAGTCACCTCGACTTCACAACCAAGTGCATTTATCCTAATCAAGCATTTACATTTTACAAGCTGACAGACGAAGTTGGTATGTAAATAAGACCAATTCTGGCACGCAAAAATGGCAGGGCTAGAAATGCGAGTTGCGAATATTACATTATTCATGTAATAAGGAAAACTAGCAAAATGCAAATATAGTGTAAAACTCTTTAACAGGCACTAACCCGGAAACCTTTAAAATCTTCTCCCTCAAAGAAATAGCTCACCTAAAAGTGAAAATATGCTGAAAATGTACTCACTACATCAGAGAAATGTTTGGAGAAATGTAGCATTACATCATTTGCTCACCAGTGGATCCTTTGTGGTGAATGGGTGCCGTCAGAACGAGAGTCCAAACAGCTGATTAAACATGGCAATAATCCACAAGTAATCCAAAATGTTGTAATGATTGATTTGTTTCTCACAAACATAGATTTTGGTTTCTCAAGATTAATTGATGGACTGGATTACTTGTGGATGACTGTTATGTTTTTATCAGCTGTTTGGATTCTGAGATGGCACCTATTTAGCACAGAAGATCCATTGCTGAGCAAGTAATGGAGTGCTACATACAAACCAACTCATCTCCATCTTAGAATGGCCTGAGGGTGAGGACATTTTCAGCTAATTTTCATTTCTGGGTGAACTATTCCTTTAAGCCTTGTATACACAAAGCCTCCATTTATGGTTCCATAATGAGATTTTCTCTCATGTCGTGACCTCAGGATGATCTATTAACCTCTGGAACGAGGGGTAGAGCGTTGAGACGGGCTCCAGACCACTGAACAGACTTCTCAAGGGTGTTCTGCTATGATTGACGTTCCTTGAAGATTTCTTTTTGAACATTTTTCTGAAGATGGAGAAATGTGAGTATTAAGGGTCCATGGGAAGGTTACTTTGAGAGGATCTGGTGGCAAGCCAGAGGCCTAACGACTGATTTCCGATTTCTCTGCTTCCTGACGGAAAGAAACGTCAAAGCATGCTTTATCAACGTTGAAGCGGATTGGCGAGTTATACCTCGCAGTTGAAAAACTAGGACAAAGACATGTGGGAAATAATAAAGTCTTTGAAAGCTGCATCTGTCTGACTGACAACAAAGAACTGTGATTTCCTCTGAAAGAAGGAGATGATTTGCCTTGATCCTCATGGTGGAATGAATTAAGAGTAACGTGATTATTACAGTTAAAGCAAAATCGAAATTAATCACACATAAAAGCATAAACGCAAGAACATTGCACAATTAATGTGCATGCGTAATCAACAACACTTGAGTTCAGTTACCTAATTCATCTTTTTAAGTTTGGACTACTTTTCTAGGCTGATGAATTTATTTCCAATGTAATTCCTGTACTCTTCAGAATGTCTGTATATAGTATTACGCAAAAAAAAAAAAAAAAAAAAAAAAAAAAAAATATATATATATATATATATATATATATAAAATTTAATTTAATTTAATTTAATTTAAATTAATTAAATTAAATTATATATATATATATATATATATATATATATATATATATATATAATTTAATTTAATTTAAATTAAATTATATATATATATATAATTTAATTTAATTTAATTTATTTTAATTTATTTAACGTATTACATAAATACTTTTTTTATATTTTAAATCATTTACGTTTTGATGGCTATACTTTTAAAACAGTGTGTATTTTCAACTTCCAATCGATGTGTTTTTGTAAGAATAATATCCATATTTAAAACATAATAATCACTTTAGTCTAGAGAAGACTGTTTTTCCTTCGCTAATGTAAGGAAACTTTGCTTCCTTTGCTCCTATAAGCAAACGTTTAAGAGACTCCTACGTCATCTGCCCGGGACGGCTTCCGTGTACATCCGTTAGCGCAAGCTAGAGAAAAGTGATAATTACTTTTTAAATATGGATATTTTTCTCATAAAAACACATCGATTCGCTACAGGAGACCTTTATTCACCCCCGAAGCCATGTGAGGCACTTTTTATTATGGATGGATGCACTTTATTGGATTGTTTCAGTTTGGATGCCTTGAGGGTGAGTAAATAATGGGCTAATTTTAATTTTTGGGCAAACTAACCCTTTACAGTGTATATTTAACCCAGAATATTCCTTTAAGAGAAAGAGAAACAATATGAATATTCTCCTCTGAGGAAAGTCAGCAATACACTCCTATGAAGCTAATACAGTCATAAATCCATACAGACAAAGAGGAAAGCAGAGAGATGGAGCCCGTGTGCCACAGTACCTGTGGAGGATTTAGAGATGTGGGTATCTCTCCTGGACGCTCCTCTGCTCGTGTCCTCATGACTAATGCAGTCATAACAGAGCAGTGCTGTTGCACACGCAAACACACACAGACACACACACACAGGACAAAAAAAAAAAAAAAAAGAAAGAATGGCACACCTTTCACAAACTGATACACAAATTATTTTGCTGTATAATAGTTTCTTTTCATTTTATGTGTCAGATAAATAACTTCAAATAACTCTGTGGAACAGCCATGTTTAGTTATGCCTGAGTTAGTCTTGAGTCCCTGACAGACACAGACACCCACACCTCCAGATCCGTCCACAGGTAAGTGTCAGACAGACAGAGAAACATGCAGCCTCTCACACATGTCCGTTTGCAGTCACCCAGAAAGTTAAAGGATAGTTCATTACATAGTTCATTTACTCAAACTCAAACAGGTTTGGAACTAGTAGAGGGTCTTTCGTCTGCTGAACACAAAAGAAGATATTCTGAAGAAAGTTACTAACCAAATAGCTCATGGAAGCCATTGACTTAGCATTTTTTTTTTCAATACTGTGGAAGTCAACGGTTTGGTTTATTCTTCAAAACATCTTTTGTGCAAACCAGATTAAAGAAATTCCTACTGGTTTGGAACAAATTGAGGGTGAGTAAATGATGAAAGAATTTTTATTTTGGGGTGAACTATCACTTTAGGAACTGAAATGAACCGTTCCTGAAATCTTGAGTGAGGAACAAAGTTGCTAGCATTCAGAGAGAGAGGAAGAGAAACCATTAGCAGTCTCCCAGCATTCCCAGAAACAGGTGGATATGGCAACTGTGAGCCTTTTTACACATATAAGTTGATTTGCAATGAAAATGTTTGAGAGCTCCAACCTATATTCAGAGTGAGACCACCACCAATGTGAAACTAGGATTTATTTTGCAATCAGAGCTGACAAAAATTACCTTTCACCAAAAACAACCAATGAATAGCAATGAGAAAAGGTCCTAATCAATGGTCGTAATCTGAAGTCATCTTTTTTAAAAGCATAATACAAACAAAATACAAAAATATGCAGTCTACTCTGTTTTACTGCAACACTGCAATCCTCAGATTAGAAGTTTACTTTCCTTTAATTCAGTTAAGGCCTCATTCTGATCTTCTATTGGTCACATGTTCACATGATACAAATTCATACAGTTGAGGTCAAAAGTTTACACCCCCCTTTCAGAATCTGCAAAATGTTAAACATTTTACTAAAATAAGAGGGATCATACAACATGCATGCTATTGTTGATGTAGTACTGACCTGAATAAGAAATGAGATCCATCTTCATTCATATGCAACTATTACAGAATGTTCAAACGCTCGCTGATGCTCCAGAAAGAAAAACCATGCATTAAGAGCTGGGGGTGAAAACTTTTGAACAGAATGGAGATATGTACATTTTTCTTATTTTGCCTGAATATCATATTTTTTCCTCATTTAGTACTGCCCTTCGGAGACTACAGAAGATACTTACATGTTTCCCAGAAGACAAAATAAGTTAAAATTACCCTGATCTTCAAATTCCAAAAGTTTTAATGCGTGTTTTTTTCTTTTGGAGCATCAGTGAGCATTTGAGTCCCTCAGTTGTCCTCGGCATCAAAGATTAATCTCAAAATCATACAGTCATTATTGAAAAGGGTTCAAATACACAAAAATGCTGGAAAACCAAACAATTTGTGTTTTTTTCTGAAGAACAGAAGGCAGTTTAACTGTTCAGGACAAACAAGGGACTCGTGAACAACTAGGGTGTAAACTTTTGAACGGGGTGTTTTTTTTTTTATAAATTCAACTATTATTTTCTCTTGTGGTCTATATGTAAACATATTTTATGTGAAATATCTTATTCAGGTCAGTACTAAATAAACAATAACATGCATTTTGTATGATCCCGCTTATTTTGGTAAAATAATAAACATTTTGCAGATTCTGAAAGGTGTATGTAAGTCATTTGGAACAAACGTGTATTGCGACTGTCACTTGTGTTGGAACCAGCAGTTATTTACTTAATATTTTGCTACTAAATGCCACGTAGGAGTTTGAATGAATCTCACTAAAATGAATCTGACTTCCAAGCACTACAACATTAGGAAAAAAATCAACTCATTAGTGGAAAAGCTAGTGTTTCGGAGACAGTTGAGCAACTAAAAATGTAGTCAAGTTAGTAGCATCACTACTTTAGTTAGTAACTCCCCATCATCACCCACCATCACCAACAGAACCAGGCACAGGACTATATTTCAGACTGTACAGTATTAATACTCACTACTGGAAAAACAAAAATCACACACATTTAGATTGAATGAATTGGGCCGAACCTGCAAAGGCTTTAGATATGCGGTCTTTCTTCCACTCCCAGGGCTGGTCGTACTCCTCTGGCGGCCTCTCGTCGTCCTGCGGTAATCTGCTCTCACGAGAACACAAACCTCCATCTGGATCGCCTCCGTTCTCCTCCGGTTCGTACGGAGTGTCATACAGAGGAAGCTGCTGGACCGGACCGTCTTTAGGAGCGCGACCGCTTCTGATTTCTGCCATACGAAGAGAGAAGAAGACAAAACATTAACAATCTGTGATACTTTCAGAAAGTATAGATATTTTATGCATTCATTTAGCAAGTGCTTTTATCCAAAATGACTTATGATAAAGGAAACTGAGCAATTCATCACAGAGCCAACAATGCCAGATTAATTTGAAAGCTAAAACAGCAAACAATTTTAGCAAGTGAATTAATCAACACACTGGCATTTTGCAGTCAAAATCATGAATTTCTTTTGCCAAAGTTTAGTCAAAAGCTGTCATTTAGCAGCAGGATGCCCGTTTCAAACAGTTTCATTATATATTCAGGCTCTGTACATGTTAAGTGTCTAAAAGCATCAGTAAAATGAACAAAAAACAAGCCCAAAACACCTATCATGCTGTGTTTAATGGTCAGACCTGCAGCGCTCAGAGGAAACCATCTACAAAAACCCCAGAGTCTCATCTGAACACAACAGAGATCAACCTGACCTCAATCAGAGACAAACCAGAGCTCACATCCTGCAAAACCTCCTCTGTATCTCATCTGAACACAACAGAGAGCAACCTGACCTCAACCGTAGACAAACCAGAGCTCACATCACGCACAATGTCCTCTGAATTTCATCTGAACACAACAGAGATCTGCCAGTGATTCCTTAGAGATCCACTGATTCAACAGAGATCATCCAATGACCAGCTGGAGATTAAACACAGATCAGCATAAGTTTGTCCAGAAATATTGAAATAAATAGCACCTACACTGCTGCTGCTGCTGCAAAAAAAAAACATATTAAAGTGATTCAGTGATTTGTTCAACCTGATCTCATGACGAACATGTACCTGTGGGAACTTTTTTACAAGACGTGAAATACATACTTTTGTTTACCTTTGTGACATATTCGATGTGAAATGTCCATTAAGAGGTGCTAAAAGAGTGTTTTCCCCCCCGAAACAAATGAATGTAGATACGTTTTATTTGATGTTGGTTTAATGTGTCACTAGTATGAACAAAAGCGAATGTGATGTAAAAACGCAAATCATAAGCATGCCGTTTTAGCTTGTTTTCAAATCTCTCATCTTTCAGCTCTTCATCACGAGTTATGGTTTTCACAGGATTCGTACCTAAGGATTCCACATCCAAAGTCCAATTCTGTGCCGGCTGAGCTACCAAGTAAGCTTTCAATTGTTTCAGGGCTGCAACTGATGACTGTTTTTTGATAACCGATTAATCTGCCCAAAAAATCATATTACATTCTGCCCAATGTGAATGTGTCTAAATACGTTAAATATAAACATTACAATCTACAATTTGTCAACCATAATAAATAAAAAGAAAACCACTGATTAAACATACACATTTACTTCTCTGGATACATTTATATCACATTACACCAGTCCCTTTTAATTTACTCCTCTCATAAAAACACCATTAATTGTGTAACATGCACACATAAAAAAATAATATTTAAAATAGCGAAGTGAGAATTATCACAGTCCTGTTCTACTGCGCTTCTGATGTGCATGTGCACGATGGCGCTCATTTAGTGAAGTTTAAAGAGTATCGCTTTCTGTCAGGATAAGCCTTTGTGCAAAATGTGCCTTTTAAAGAAATAACCATAGGGTCTAGGTTATGCACTGAAGGGAGAACAAAGCATTAAACAGCACATGCATTAATCAAAGCACATGAAAGTAGGCAGTTTTACACCATATGCTTTTGTTTGAAGCTTAATTTAAAGCATTCTCATATTTAGGACAACTTGGGTCATGCACTTTTTCTACAGCAGCTCACTCTGTCCTCTGCTATATTTTACATGCATTTGTCCACAGAAATGTGTTATTCACTGCTATAAAGTGATGTGACTGGCAGTGATGTTTTCCTTGCAGAGCATTATTATCGATTAGTTGTTGCCTCCAGACTCAAATTCTGCTCTATCACATTTCATTCAAGACATGGAACAACAAACACACTGAAGTCTTGCAGCTTTTAGAACTGTAGCTCTGTCTTTGACCTCCAGGGGTCACTGGAAACTGGACTGCAGATATCTGTCACCCTACACTACAAAACTCATGTGTGTCACTCCAGCACACACCTCTGATCAACAGACAGGGTTTTGTCTATCACTCTCTCTAAAAGCACTAGCACCTCTCTCTCTGGATCTCTGGGGTGGCATGAAGTTGTTAGCAGGCGTGCTAATGGTATGGTATAATGCAGAGATGCTCATGGAGTGAAATATAACACCACAGCGCTGCATAATTGCCTCTCTGCTCAAGGGAGCTCTTGCGGAAAAATGAGAAAAGTGTAGAGACTGAAGAGAGAGAGATTTTGAGAGAGATCTTCATATAGGCCATGCCTGGAGAAGCCTGGATCGTTGCATTATCATCTTAACTAGTGATGCATCAACATTTTGGTTAATTAAAACAAAAAACAAAAAAAACAAAAAAAAAAAACATAAATTTCCAAACATAAGTGGTGTTTAACTAGTTTTTATCCAAATGGTGGATTTGACTGTGCCGGTGTGCATTTCACACACAACATGTGGATGAACTACAATACTACAAGCGCTAGTGATAGAACAACAATATCAATTTCCTACCTGATCTAATGATGAAAACATACCTGTGGGAACTTTTTCGCAAGATGCAAAATACGTACCAATAAGTACATTATGACTGCAGTTTTCAACAGAAATGAGCACTAAAGGCAGTAAAACAGTCTGCACTTGTAATCGTTTTCGTACACAATTTTGATCTCCGTATGTTACGCTTTCCTGACGCAACAAGCTTGCTCAGTAGCTCTGCTGGCAAGGAATTGGAATTAGGATGCAGAATCCTTGGGTACAAAAACCTCACGATAAAAGAGCTGAAAGATGAGAGATTGAAAAACAAGCTAAAATGACATGCTTGCAATTGCGCTTTTACGTCACAATTGCTTTTGTTCGTTCTATCAGGTAGGTTTAGGTGTAGAGCAGATGGAACGTTATTGTAAAACGTCACAGAGCATTAGAGTTACGCACGGTGACGCGAATAAAACCAAAGTCACATAAAACGTTTATCTGTTCGAACACTCTTTTAGCGCCACTCAGTAGACATTTCACATTGAATATGTCACGAAACACACATAGCAGTATGTATTTCGCATCTTGTGAAAACGCTCCCACAGTTTTCGTCATGAGATCAGGTTGTCCATTTCTTAAGGTGATCCACTAATATGGATTCTTAAATCTAAAAGATCTGTGCTTGTTTCTGTTGATAAATGAACAAAACTTCACTAAATATTATTTGTAGTGTGCCTGCCATTCAATAATCTAATAGTCACAATCAGGGGCGCCGCTCGCAATTTTGGGCCCATGACAAAATATGAGGTTGGGCCCCCCCTACCACACCAAAGCAGGACTCTGGGGGCCCCTAAAGGGCATGGGCCCTTAGAATTGTCCTAACTTAGCCCCCCCCCCCCCCCCCCTTAGCGGCGCCCCTGGTCACAATACTTGACTAATATTGCAGAATAATCAAAAATTATAAAGAAATACAAAACAGTCAATGTGGTTTTGTTGCTTCTTAATGTGATGTGACAGATTACTGTAGCAAAGCAATCATCTCTTCCTCTTTACTACTAGTTACAGCAGCAAATACAATTAAATGAACAGAATGTTCAGAAGCAGAACAACTTACTGAAATGAATCCTGAATCATTTAATCGATTACTCAGTGTTTTAACCACGGAAAGACGACGATAAAACAGACTGAGATTAAAAAAAATAATGTCACGTAACATCACATTAACCTCAAGAAAGACATTCAATGACCATAAAGTAGTTAGTCAATTAGAAAAAAATAACTTGAGAGATTTTGCAAAATACATGCACTGTATTGAATATTGAATATTTTACTTAACCTGTCAGTGACTCCTTAATTATTCAATGTATGTTTAATTTACATTCTGTCATGAAACCGAGTTATTACAGCCACCATTTAAATAACAAATTGAAGCAGGAACACAATTATATAATTAAAAACTTGATATAAAAACTGACATATGTTTGTACAAGTTTTTGTTTGAGTGTTAGTTATTAAATAAAGTTGATTATTTATTTGTTAATTACATTTAAAAACTTTAAATTTGGTTTCTGTCCTTTATTTAGGTGCTTTACAGCTCTTAACACACTGCACAACACCAGCGCGAAGCTATAAAAGACATTTTCCAACTAAAACAGTTGAAAAACACCATGAACAGTCTCAAAAAAGCATCAAAATGGCATTTTCATGGCTCAGAGTTCCGTTTAGAGAGGCTTAAGTAACAGCTAAACAGCATGAACAGCATGCCGAAGAGCAAGAGTATGTTATGAACTCAGACGTCCAGGCTTACATGCGCTCATGCTGAGACGCTGCAGCTCTCCTTTTCACACGTCCTGTCACATTCAGGCACGTCACTGTGGTCTGGCGAAATGGGTGTATCTGCCGGAGCTCGTAACGATAATTACGGGTTCCAGCGGAACTGAATCCAGCCTAGGAGCTTGTGCCCTTTCACCCGTCACGTCTGCAACAGTTCAGGGATCAAAGGTCAAACGGAAACCCTGGCATTCACACACACATGAACACATGCTGCTGCCCACCCACCACGCAAGCATGCTTCCTCTCCAGGTGTCAGACGCTGTGCGTGTGTGTGTGGTCTGATGATCTCTGCTGATTTATAGTCACACACTGAGGGAATCAAAGCATGACCTTTATCTTTCCAGGAACCCATCCTGAAGACCTTAACTCCACTCACACTGCAAACACTCCTGCTAAATAGCCTATCGATGTTATTTAATGCTCCTCTTATCATGAAAAACCTCTTTTCATGCATAAACAGTTACTTAAATATCTCCAAAGAGCTGAAATGTTATTGATATCACATTTAAGGTTATTCAAGGAATAACCTCAAGGAATCTATTGAATTCATTTATAAAAAGATGAATTCACTGATTGTCTTTCTCACCTTCTCTCTCATTTGCGTGCCTGCAAATCTACAGTTAGTATGAAAAAGAAATAGATAGATCAACAGAATTATAGAATCAAAGACAGAAAAATGACAGAAAGATAGACAGGCATAAAGTCAAAATAACAGATGGATAGATGGACACAGCAAACAAGTGATAGAACAACAGAATGAATGGAGGATGTTGATAGAACAATATATAGAAAGACAGACAAAATGGTAGAACAACAGAAAGATCGATAGAATGATAGGTAGGATGAATGACAGAACAAACAAATGAGCAAGAAAACAACTACGAAAGCAAAACAGATGACGGACTGAACGATGATAGAAAATGATAGATAGAATGAACGATGGATGAATTAAACAACATAGAATGACAGAATAAAGGATAGATAGAACTATAGGATAAATGATAGCTAGTACAGTAGAATAAATGATGGATTGAATGATAGATAGAATGATTGAATAAACGATAGATGGATTGAACTGAACAACAGAGAACGATAGAATAAACACTATATATAATGACAGAATAAACAATGGATAGATTGAACGATAGAATGATAGAATAAATGATGGATAGATTGAATAATCGAACGATAGAATACACGATAAATAGAACAACAGAATAAACAATAGATAGATTGAAGATAGATTGATTGAATGATAGAATAAACTATGGATGGATTGAACGCTAGAATGATAGAATAAACAATAGATCAATAGAATAAACAATGGATGGATTGAATGATTGATAGAACAATATAATTAATGATGAATAGAACAACAGAATAAACAATAGATAGAACTATAGGATAAATGATAGCTAGAACAGTAGAATAAATGATGGATTGAATGATAGATAGAATGATTGAATAAACGATAGATGGATTGAACTGAACAACAGAGAACGATAGAATAAACACTATATATAACGACAGAATAAACAATGGATAGATTGAACGATAGAATGATAGAATAAATGATGGATAGATTGAATAATCGAACGATAGAATACACGATAAATAGAACAACAGAATAAACAATAGACAGATTGAAGATAGATAAAACAATAGAATAAATGATGGATTGATTGAATGATAGAATAAACTATGGATGGATTGAACGCTAGAATGATAGAATAAACAATAGATCAATAGAATAAACAATGGATGGATTGAATGATTGATAGAACGATATAATTAATGATGAATAGAACAACAGAATAAACAATAGATAGAACGATAGAATAAATGATAGAATGATAAAATAAATGATAGAGAATAAATGACGGATGGATTGAACAATAGATAGAACGACAGAGTAAACTATGGATGGATTTTACAATAGAACGATACAAATGATGGATGGATTGAACGACAGCTAGGACGATATAATAAACGATATATAGAACAATAGAATAAATGATAGAACAATAGAGTAAACGATGGATGAACTGAATGATAGAACGACAGAATAAATGATAGAATGATAGGTTAACGATAGACGAATGATAGAATAAATATTAGATAGAACAATAGAATAAACAATGGAAGGATTGAATGATCGATAGAATGACAAAATATCAACAGAACAATAGAATAAACAATGGATGGATTGAATGATCGATAGAATGACAAAATATCAACAGAACAATAGAATAAACAATGGATGGATTGAATGATCGATAGAATGACAAAATATCAACAGAACAATAGAATAAACAATGGATGGATTAAACGGCAGATAGAATGAAGAAATAAACAATAGAACAAACAATAAACAGAATGACAGAATAAACAGAACAATGGACTGAATGATAGATAGAATGATGGAACAAACAATGGATGAATTGAATGACAGAATGATAGAATAAATGATGGATGGATTGAACGATAGATAGAATGACAGATCGAACGATAAAATAAACGACAGATGAAAGGATTAAATGGATGGATGGATAAAATGACAGACAGAGCAAAAGAATAAATAATGGCTGAAGGCATGATATAACAACAAGATGGATGGATGGGTGGATGGATGGATAGATGGAAGACAGAATGACAGATAGAACGATAGAATAACGGATGGATGGATGGAACTAAAATATTATAGAAGAAACAATTGGTGGATGGATGGAATAATAGAATAAACAATGGATAAATTAAATGAATAAACTACATGGATGAAATGACAACAATAGAGTAAACAATGGATGGATGGATTGAACAATAGATAGAACGACAGAATAAACGACGGATGGATTGAATGATAGAGAGAATGATAGAATAAAAGATGGATGGATTTTACAATAAAACAATAGAATAAATGATGGATGGACTGAACGATAGATAGGACGATAGAATAAACGATATATAGAACAATAGAATAAATTATAGATAGAACAACAAAATAAATGATGGATGGACTGAATGACAGAACGATAGGATAAACGATAGACAGGATGAATGATCGATAGAACGACAAAATATCAATAGAACAATAGAATAAATTATAGATATAACAAAAGAATAAACAATGGATGGATTGAATGATAGATAGAGCAATGCTCTCCATCATCCCTGCTGATTCCTGCTACTAACCTCTCCGTTTCCTCCAGCCCGCATGAAACAACCTAATCCCCAAAGAGGAGAAAATAAGATGCTGCTGACTGGAAATCTCAAAAAGCAACTCTATGTCGGCCAAGTCCTCCGGCACATGAAAGTGTATTTGGATGAAATCAAACTCTGCATAAGGTCACACCTGCTCTCCTCACCTTTCCAATTATTTAAATAAATTAATACAGAAAGCCCTTCGCTGTTGCATGTATACTTTCTCCTGCAGGGCACTGAGGAAGCGAACATTAAACATAGGAAACAAACACATCTCCTCCTGCAGCCCAATGACATCCACTGTCTCAGCCAAAGGTTGTTTCACTGATATTACACACTTAAATGTTTCGGTTTGTCATGCCTCACCAGTGGGTGAATTGAGAAATAGTTCAACACAGCATGTCAAATATTTTTAGATTAGTACAGGAGTACAATTACAGTTCAGTAAGACAAAAACCAGTCCAGCTGATTCAGTGAGCGGGTTAGCTTTAATAATAGTTCAAACCAATAAGTCTCTTTGAAAGATTCATAAAAATAAAAAAAAACAGCTTGTGAGGGTCATTATTTTGTGCAATAAAATCACATCTTTATTGTCCTTCTATTTGTTGTCCTTGTATTAATTTATGGCTCACAGCGTTTGTCTCTCATCAGATATGGGTCAAAGATGAGACGTCCCATTTTGCATCAAATTAAATTTACAAAATTGATTATTTTAATGCATGAAAACAATAAATGCCAGTAAAGTGTCTACTTTAATGCTTCAAATAACTTTTGTGAAAATAAAATATAAATTAATGTTCCATCGTCATTCAGCATAACAGATATATCATACTTATTAAAAAAGAACAAATGATCATACTACATTTTATTATATAAATTTTTGACTAAAAAAATGATATTTGTGACCCTGGACCAGTGTTGGGTGTAACGCGTTACTAAGTAACGCGTTACTGTAATTAAAATACTTTTCCACTGAAAAAGTAGAGTAACTGATTACTGTTCATTTTTAAGTATTTTAATTACAGTTACGTTTAATGTACTTGCGTTACACTGTAAAATAATTAAACTCGCTGAATATCATTATTTAATTTGATTATAAAATCTTCTAAATGTGAAAGTAAACTCTGCCGCTTTAAAATCGTTGAAGTGCAGGTGCACGTGATTTCGCGCAAGTTTGCTGCATACTCCTATGGTATTCTTAAAGGGGATGTTGGACTCGGCTGAAGCGAGTGGCTGTTTTGCGAAATGGAAATATGCCCATTACTTCAGTTTTCTGAAACAAGCAGACAAGAACATTACAGTAATATGTAAGCTATGTCCTGGGGAGAAAAAAACTATCGGCCGCTGCGCTGTCAATAGCACGAGTACTCAAGCACCTGACACGGCAGCATAGACGAACACTTCTGTGTGATCCTTCATATTCAACGGATAAAACTGCGGCAACTCCTGCTAAACAGGCAAAAGTTGATTTTACTTCGGTAGCGCAGAAAAGTGTCTGAATGAGCAAGGTTACAGTTCACTTTGTGGAAACACATGACATGATTACAAAAATGGTCATTAAAATGTTTTAAATATTAAAATAGTGGATAGTATTATAAAAGCTCCTTGAAATTCTAAATAACATTTTAGATTTGTTTAAATAAAGTAAAACATTTATTAAACTCATTGTTTTAAATTAAGTTTCACGTTTACAGGTTGATACATGTCATGTTTAACTTTTCTTAAGTTTCTTAAGAATAATATATATTTTTTGTTATTCTGGAATTGTGTTTCTTACCGAAAGAAGGTTACATTTCTTACAAAAAAGTTTATTATTATAGAATGTTTTCATAGAATGTAATATAGATTATTAAAAAAGCTAAAATGCTAAACTATTTAATGTTTGACTCATGTTTTATTTAATTATCTATTATTTAAAGAGTTTAATTTCTATTTTTTGTCCACTCAAGGTTTATAGTAGCCTAGAATCTAGACGCGCCCCTAGCGGCAGCAAATTACATTTGCTTCTAAGGTCAGTCTAGTTACTCTCAATTCACTTAAATTTCCGAAAAATCCAAGATGTACCGGGCCAATCACGAGTCGGTGGGCGGGCTTAACATGATGACGCCTGACCTGCGACCATAAGTTCAGTCAGACATGAATTCCTGGTTCCGTGAATTAAGCGTGGAAAACTGAACAGTATTTATATATTTTTTTACTTTAGATACACAGCCACGTCCATGTGTCCTGAGCAGGAGCTCGTTACATCTGAACGCGCTGTGGTGTAGAATACGCAAACACCGGAAGCGATCTGTGGCGTGTATACGACACTCATTGTTTACACAGCACAAGAGATTGTGGATATAGCGGCTATTCAAAATGGTAATTACTTGCGCTTGTCCTGGTTGTTCAAACCCATTTAAAGCTGAAAAAGATTACGTTTGCTTGCGCAAACTCATCCTGGACTTTTTTTTTTTTACATATTTCCCCTTTCGGTGTTTGCGTATACTACATCAAAGCGCGTTCACATGTGACGAGTCGAATCATAGATATGCTAAACTCGTGCTCATGACAGATGGACGTGGGTTTGTATCAAAGGTAAAAAGAAAATTATATAAATACTGTTCATTTTCTTGCAAAAACCGATCGTTTCGTGTCTTAGGACATCAATGTATCGTCACGAGCCGCAGGGTGTAATTTGGATTTGTCTGTGCATGTTTTTGTTTACTTTTAAAGGTTTAGTGCCCATCTATGTCTATTATTTAGCTGACAGACTGCACAGTGCACTGATTTTTGTTAAAAATCGTCGTCGCTCTGACTACGTCACCTGACCGACTAAGTCTCTGATTGGTTGTAGCGCTATCCTATTGCGTGGAGAGGAGTTTGAAAGACAACCGTTTATCCCACCCCTCCGGTTGAGCCCTGTCTATGGAGAGTGCCCAGACCCTACATTTATGTGGGTCTGGCTTGCCAGGCTAGGTTTATAGGGATTTTAAAAAGTATTTAGTTAAATTACTTATTGAGTATTTAAGTTACTTTTTAGACACAGTAATTAGATAAGTATTTTAAATACAACATTGATGAAGTAATTAGTAATTAGTAATTAATTACTTTTTTAAAGTAACTTACCCAACACTGCCCTGGACCACAAAACCAGTCTTAAGTCGCTGGGGTATATTTGTAGCAATAGCCAAAAATACATTGTATGGGTCAAAAATATCGTTTTTTATTTTATGCCAAAAATCATTAGGAAATTAAGTAAAGATCATGTTCCATGAAGATTTTTTGTAAAATTCCTACTGTAAATATATCAAAATAATTTTTGATTAGTAATATGCATTGCTAAGAACTTAATATGGACAACTTTAAAGGTGATTTTCTCAGTATTTTGATTTTTTTGCACCCTCAGATTCCAGATTTTCAAATAGATGTATCTCGGCCAAATATTGTCCTATCCTAACAAACCATACATCAATAGAAAGCTTATATACATCTCAGTTTTGTAAAATTTAACCTTATGACTGGTTTTGTGGTCCAGGGTCACATTTATATTATAATTATAAATACATTATAAACATAATATATGCACTTTAACAAACTTCTGGTTTACAAATAAGTACAACCTACAGTTTTGATTTAAAACAACATTTAATTCGTATTTTTATTAGTATAGTCTAATGTCATCTTAAAATCAATAATGCACTGCACAAACTTCCACTGTGGGATGCACAGAAAAGCAGCTATTTTTGTAAGCTGGACTGAAGTGGCTGGAGCTTCTGTGTCTTTAGCGTTTGTCCAGCTGCCTTCCTATGAGAGCAATGAGATGTTCACAGAAACACGGAGTCTGACTGTCAGAGATAGTGCTGCAGGTCTCTCTGGATCTCATGTGTTCAGGCTGATAACACACTGGAGAAAGACAGCCGGCTTCGGCTGCAGGTGCCATGGGGAATCATCCAATGAAATATTTAGCATTAGAAAATATAACTTTATTGCGTTGAATCATATTGCTATTGGATTTGCAACAGCTGATGCACAGAAGTATATTTGGGGGATGAATTTGATAACAAGCGTAAAACATTTTAGATGTAATATTTAAGTAAAATAATGATCTGAACTGACAAGGTTTTTCTTTTCTTGGTGTCTCTAATGTAATAAAATGCAGGTCTTACTGAGCTCATGCTACAAAGCAGTTATTCAAACAGCATAAATAATGATGACTGCAATCTGACAGTGGGTACAAAGTCTTTAGTCCTAAAAATAAAGGTCATTCAAAATGTGGCTGAAAAGTACTTGAACAAAAGTAAATCCATATTTCCTGTTTTCAAATGGTGAAACAGTGAATTATATCCCTAGTAAAACATAATAGATTTAAAATGCATTTATTTTGTACTAAGCACGCTCCTAAAAATAAAGGTGCTTCACAATTCCATAGAAGAACCTTTTTTGTCTAAATTGTTTCATAAAGAATATCTAAAGAACCTTTCTGTTTTACAAAAGGCTATTTGTGGTTTTTCAGATTATAAAAAGTAAGAAAGAGATGGTTCTTTAAAGAACCTTTGACTGAATGATTCTTTGTAGAACCAAAAATGGTTCTTCTATGGCAACGCTGCGAAGAACCTTTTAAAGCACCTTTATTTTTAAGAGTGTATGTTTCAAGTCTATTAACATATTTACTGACATATCGCTCAAGACTTACTAATATAAAAATTGTAGCCTAATAAAACTATAAAAAAATCAAACTATTTGGAGTACTACTTGTGCATATTTGTAATATTAAGCCTAAAATATGGTTTAATGTCACAATTAATGAGGATTGTATGATCTTTAAATAATATCAGTCTTTAAATGCAAAATATTTTAAGTGCGCCTAAAGTATACTTGCAATAGTTCTACTTTAGCACAATCAAATATACTTAAGTATATTTTTAGTTGCACTTCAGCTGTACTTTTGCACAATTAAAGTGTGTTACTGTAGCAAAATTAGTTACACTAATTTAAAAGAACACTATTGTGTTGGAACACAGAACTATTTTGACTGAAAACCGTAATACTCATCTTTTAGATCATGGATCTATTCCACAAAACTTCACAAAGCCAACATCCATGAAAGAGTGGCAACCACTAAAATAACTCAAATCACAGACACCAATGCTAAGATGTAAAAAATACGAAGTGACTTGCAGTCATGAAACAAAGATAAACTTCAACATCTGCCCTGATCAGACAAACCGTCTGAGCTCTGCGGATAGTTTTGGAGAGAGGAGTGAGAAGCTGATTCCCTTATTCATCATCTCTGAAACACTGGCAGATGTTCAGATAGATGACATTCAACTGGAGACTATTTAGCAGTTGGAGGAATCTATTCTAAAAAGGTTAGAAGCTGTATTAAAGACTTATGATTGTAAAACACCTTAATAATGAAATGCATGTACATCTTACAATCAATACAATCTTAATATTTATTTACAAAATCAGTATGAACAAAGCTGAGAAGATTCGGTTCAAATTGATCATTACCAATTGTCTGATAATGTACGTCCTCAACCTGATGCATATACATATACAATACGTACACATCTAAAACATCTCTATGACAAACTCCCTTGTCCTATTGTTACCTCAGTCTAAAGAGGAATTGTGAAGACTTCAAAGAAAGCGAGTGCTTCTAACAACCTCATCATAGTCTGATTTGAAATCATCCAGCATTTGAAACATTTACAACCAACCTGAAGCCATGTGTGTCTCACTATACCAGAGTCTGTCTCAATGCCTGCTTTATCTCAGTCCTACAGCTGAGACCAACACAGCCATCCATACAGATCCCTGCAGATCCCTGCTGCCAACACTGACACACACACACACACACACACACACACACACACACATCCGTTCATGCTGTCCATCCTACGTTCACTCTTTTGGCCCGTGTTTCATCTGCTTTGCCAAACTAGTGTGGTTCCACATTCATGACCATCACCACAGAAAAACAGCCTGAGACCAAACTGCACTGCATCAGTGGACCGGTGTGTGTGTATTTTTGTTTTGACTATACTTGTCTACCAAATGTCCTCAGTTATATTGTGAAATACTTTGAAAATGCATTAGTAAGGACATTTTACTGTTCCTCGCTAGTAAAAAAAAAAAAAAACGTATAAATCAGGCAAAATATAATTTTATTTAAATCTAGTGTTCTGTGCATGTTTCTGTCAATCTGATCTCATGATAAAAACCATACCTAGAAGCTAAATACGTAGCACCCTGTACGTTTTGTGACATACAGTATTTGATGTGAAATGTACGCTGAGCTGGGCTAAAAGAATGTACAGATGGTACGTATGCTACGTTTTATGCAATGTTTTTTTTGTATGTGTCACCACAGTTCTGACTTGAAATGTCTGTTGAGTGATGCTATAACTCTAGGGGTGGGTATCGTTTGAATTTTATCGATTTCGATTCCGATTCCGATTCCACTTATCGATTCCGATTCTTTTCGATTCCCAGTTTCGATTCCAATTTAGTAAAAAAAAAACAACAACAAACACAAAAGTCAAACATTAATATATTAAACATGTTTATTTTCAGTGCTAGCTTGCAACATATTATTTTATTACAGGGGTTCTCAACCTTTTTTATATCAGGGCCCCCTTCTTCTCGGGTCAGTTTTGCAAGGCCCCCCATGCCTGACATTTCCTCTAAAGGTGTTTATTTTTTAACCTTTTTTTATTAACCTAAACGTTAGTTTTGCCTTTTTATTTTTCTCCTGCATGTTATAAAAAAAAAATCAAACAAACTTTAAATTAAAGCTATACTTTTGAATTTAAAAGAAAATCCTCTGCTCTAACTTTTTAACATGAATACACATATACAGATTTAAAGCACCTAAATTATTTAATTCAGACATTCTTCACAACTTCAGAGTACTCTTTCTTAAGTGACTGAATATCTACTGTTTGTATTTATTATAAAATAAACATATAAATGAAAAATACAGTAAATACATTGTAAATCTGTTTATGCTGGTGCTCATATGTGCTTAAACACCACTGACCCTTACAAGATCCACCTCTATGGGTAAGCATTCATTATAAAAAACTCACAGGACATTCATTTTGAAAACTATGCAAATATTTTGAAATTTCATGCAAAAATACTATGGATCAGAGCACCGAAAGCATGAATAGTTTGTGAATCAACAGCGGACTTATGCGTGCCTAATGTACGACTCCGATATACAAGAATGAATACATTAGGCATGCGCGAGTTCGTTACTATTACTCTGGTCATCTTTGCCTTTACATTACCGGGAGGGTTTGTTTCATGCAGCCAAGAGATAAATATAAGTGACTTTTATGTGGGCTTTTGCGGGACGAAATAACATATATTCCTTTTGGAGTGGGCGGGCGCAGGACTAAAATCCGTCCCTTGCAGATCTCTAAGATGAAGTTTGCGTGCAGCGGTAGATTTGTCTTCGGTTTTTACAAAGCGTAGACACACTTTTAAACGCTTACCGTGATCCATCTTTTCGACTGATGCTTACATTACCACGTAAAGTCCTGGCAGATTGCACGTGCGGAAGGTCCTGGCAGATCACTAGATGGAAAAAATGCAACCAGGAATCGAAACGAGGAATCGAAATTTTAATATTATAACAAGTATCCGATTCTTTATCTTAAGTATCCGATTCCAGAATCGGAATCGATTTTCGATTCCCAACCCTATATAACTCTAATGCTCATTGACGTTTTAAAGTAACGTACCATCTGCACAACACCTAAACCTATCCGATAGTATGAACAAAAGCGAATGTGACATAAAACTCAATCGCAATCATGCCGCTTTAGCTTGTTTTTCAATCTCTCATCTTTCAGCTCTTTCATTGTGAGTCATGTTTTTCACGGGATTTGTACACAAGAATTCCACATCCTAAGTCCAATTCCGTGCCGGTTGAGCTTCTGAGCAAGCTTGTTACATCCGGAAAGCAAAACGTATAAAGTGCTCGCTGTTTTACTTGCCTCTAGTTTTCATTTCTGTTGGAAACTGCAGAGTTATGTACTTACTGGTACGTATTTCGCATCTTGCAAAAAAGTTCCCACAGGTATGTTTTCATCATGAGATAAGGTAGGTTTCTGGGATGGGTAGGTTTAGAGGTCAGGGTTGGGTTAAGTGATAGAAAATATCATTAACCTGATAAAAATAAAAAAATTAAAAAAAAATCAGTGGAAGACTATGCAATGTCCTCAACTAGGGCTGGGCGATATGGCCTAAAAATAAAATCCCCGATTTTTTTCACAAAAAAATCCGATTTACGATTTGAATCGATTTTTCCCCCCTACTACTTTTAGCATGTAAAGAAACCCCAGCTTTTCCACAATATATATGTGCACCATATATTTTGCAATATATACTTTAATTTTTCGATTAATATATACTTTCCACCAGGCCCCATTCTTATCATACCAGACACAGTAAATGTTTGTAAGACAAATAAATATGAGATGGGAGGAAAATATATATTTCCATGCTTTTCTCTTGGACTTATATCGTATACAAAAATATACAATTTTGAACACAGAAACATTAAATGATTTAAATAACTGAAACGATCTGCCAGCAGGTGGTGGTAAGACACTGATTTAATTACTGAATCATATTCATTTGATTCGTTTGAACGGATGGTTCATTCAAGAATAAAGCAAGTTACTCTTAATGAACGGGAAATTGAATCATTTCACTAGATTCGTTTAAAAACGCACGTTCATTCATAAACGAAACACCGCTGTGTTTGAGTGGAGATGCGCTGCGGCTCAGCTGTGACTTGTTTCAGATTACTTTTGACGACAAAATAGAGGAAAATCAGGCAATAGTGTTATAGTCAGACAATGTAAGTCACTTAATAATAACTTCTTGTTTATTTAACTGTTATAATAAATCAATATCTCGCTTACAAACTCCCTTAAAATGATTAAAAGCTGTCACTCATCTTACAATAAACGAAGCTACTGCCCATCCAGTCTCTTATTTACACTCTCTCTACACTTGAGATACATTAGTCAACGTGCAAAACACATAGGAACCTTTGAAGCTCCACTCAGCGCAAATACAAATATGCTGGTCGCACTCGATATGCAAATAATTCGCTATTGTCTTCAATCATCTCTCTACTCTGTTTATGTGATAAGTGAAATTGTATGTAATATAACAGGCTAACTAGCTAGCAAGCAGCTAATCATGTCCACTTAGTGACTCGCGTTATTTTACCAGAACATGTTATTTGTTTTCCGTTCTGAATACAGCGGTTAGTTAGGCGCGCCATCATGTGGTCGGACAATATTGCCTCTTAATTATTCTGCCATTGGTGCAATTACAATGTATCTAATATTTTTATTAAAAAATCGCGATACCTCGATTTAATAAAAAATGAAATCGCCTTAAAACGTAAATTCGAATTAATCAAAAAAATCGAAAGAATCGCCCAGCCCTATCCTCAACTAAACGTAGAACGTTTTTACCAAAATAAGACTGGTGATGTACGAACAAAAATATATTATTGTGGCCATGAATTAAGTATTTTGCTCTCTTTTTTAATAAATTATGGCCATTTTGTACCTATTCGAACCCTTGTTTGATTAAATTCAAATGAGGGAACAAAATACTACTTTATGGCCATAATTTAATAAAATGAGAGAACAAATTAACCTGTAGGAACAAATTCCAAGAACATACAAGCACATTTTTTAAATAGGCCTCATCTTTATTAAGAAACCTCATATTTCAAGTCTAAACAAGTGCATACTCTTAAAACTACATTTTGTGACAGAATAACATTATTATTTATAAAATTATAGTGGATTTGGGTGTCCGCCATGACACTCGCTGTGAGAAATGCTGCAAGTGGAGTGAAACATACAGTGAATATGTCATCTTTGGAAAGACTTCTTAGCCAATCAGATTTGAGAACCAGAAAAAAAAAAAAAATGTTGTATAAGTATTTTTTTTTTCCTGCATGTCACGTGATGGGCTTCATAATACAACAGTGTTTCAGTGTCATGTAAAAAAAAGAAAAATGAAGATTATGATATTTAAGTCGTAATTCTTTGAGAATTAAGTCGAAATCACAAGATGGAGTCAAAATATTTTGAGAATAAAGTTTCAATATTTAGACAAATATTTAAACTTTATTAGAAGTCAAATTTATTAGAATAAAGTCGAAATGTTTCGAGAATAAAGTAAAAATATTTTGAAAGCTAAGACTTTGTTTTATATTTTAAGTACCAAAAAAAGCACAAAGCTTATTGCTATTATTGGGTGTCTGGTGCAATACAAATAGGCCTAATGAATGCAATCAAAAGTGTGAAATATTATTTCCTAGCATACTGTCCCTGCCAGTATAACACATGATATGATTTCTGCTAATTATATCACATATATTCAAATAAATTGCGGTGGCCTGGCAACTTCTCCCGGTGCTCCCAATCCAGGCCATTTGCATGCAAAATATTATAACTTGAATTGCTCTAATTTAAATTCACATATTTTGACTTTGCTCTCGAAACATTTCGACTTAACTCTCAAAATATTTCGACTTTATTTTCAAAATATTTTGACTTTACTCTCGTAGATTTTATTTATTTATTTATTTATTTTTACATGACACTAAAATGCCATAATACCAATATATAATCTTTGGATTTTCCTCTCACTTTAAAACAAATGCTTAGTTTGTGCTTCATTATTATTTTTAATGAAAAACACAACAACAATAAAACAAAAGAAGTCAAACTCACTAATATTAAACAGAATATAGTCAAACAGTTGCCAAATTGTCAACTAAATAGTTTATTTTTATTTCTATAAAAAGCGCAAAGTGACGATGGGGGCCGAATACCGCGGTAAGCCTAGTGTGTGCATACAAGCATCTACATTTGCATAAACGCACTCATGCCAGCGAGAGTGTGTGTTTAAGAGACTTAGTTTAGTAACAAGCTGTTGTTTTATGAGAAATGTGTGAGGCATTTATTACAACGCTTTTAGAAAAAGTTAACAGCTGCACGAGAAAGCTGATGCATTGTGGGTGAGCAGCTGTGCTGCTAAAGATAATTAGGTCCTGACATGTAGAGAAATAAACTGGCATCGCAGATGGACAATATTTCTAAACTATACAAGTAAGACAGATACAGAGTGTGTGTGCGCGTGTTGTGTGTGTGTGTGTTCCTTTACAAAGCCAAAGGCCAACATTTGCAGAAATATCTTTTCTCACAGACAGTGACAGGATTCGCTCTATTACAGCCTCTGTGTCAAAGCAAAATAAAAGATGGACATAAAGCGAGTGGGAGGAAGAGACAGAGTCACACACACGACTGCAAGAACGCTCTTCAACAAGCACCAGCTGTTGTTTCCAGACATATGAACAACTCAACTAGATTATAAAAGTAAAATACTGCACATACAGTAGTTATAAAAATGGATTGATATATGAAACAGCCTGGTAAATCCACCTTTTGAGATATCAGTAAATTATCCTAGTCAATCTGGCTAACGAAAAAATTCGTTTTTTCTGTATGCATAAAAATTTAAAGCTGCTGTTCATTCATTCATTCACTCATTGACTTATTTTTACACAAAACATGATACACGGACCAACATCCCAACTACAGTGCCTTGCGAAAGTGCCGTACAGTGCCAGACCCCTAATTTTTTTCATGTTTTCTGTTACAGCCTTATGTTAAACTGCTTTAAATTACTTTTTTCCACAATCTACACTGCATACACAATAATGATAAAGCAAAAAACTGGGTTGTAACAACATTGCAAATTCATTAGAAATAAAACACTTAAATGATTCCATTGCATAAGTATTCATACCCCATTATGGGACACATTTAATACACTTTACTACACAATTCTCAATGGTCTACACAAATCCTGATGGCCACTCTAGTTGAGCTCCATGATCATGGAGATGGGAGAAACTTACAGAAGGAAAAACATCACTGCAACACTCCACCAATACAGTCTTTATGGTGGTGCTGTAGTGCGAGGACTGCTCATCACCGGCAGAGTACCATAGCAAATGTAAAATGTAAAGTACAGCGTTAAAGGTATGAATACTTATGCAATGTACTTTTTTCAGTGTTTTATTTTCAAAAAATTGCAAAAGAAAAAAAAAAGTCATCACACATCTATTTCTTTTTTTTTTCTTTTTTTTTGCTTTGTTATTATGGTGTATAGAGTGTAGATTGATTTGGAGAAAAATTATCTAAAGCAGTTTAACATATTCAAAAATGGGATGGGAGCAATTGATCCTGCATCACCCACATGAGCATCAAGGCTTAATATGTAAGAACTGCATACCTTAATCACTGCAGCATGGCTTTCACATTGGTGTTTATATCATCTCTATATTTATTAATAAATCAATATAAACTCAGAGAATCTGGCCCAAAAAGATCATCCACAGTCGTCTGATAATGTACATCCTCAACCTGATGCATCCGGATCAAACTCTTTAGCAAGGACGTACCTGAATAATTTATCATATAAATTGTGCTTGTGGGGTGTGAAAGTGAGAGTAAGAGTGATCGAGGGAATCTGGGATGGTAAAAAGATGAGCAAGGCTGTTTGCTAGTGTGTGTGTGTGTGTGTGTGTGTGTGTGTGTGTGTGTGTGTGTGTGTGTGTGTGCGTATGTAAATGAGTCTCCACTGCGGCCAGTTGCTGGACAGCAGCATTGATTCGAGCCAGGACCGAACAGCAATTACACCTCGTTAGAACCTGCATGAAGGCTCATTAACGGAAGATTAATAAGAAGCCTGTCTGAAACCCACTCTGTCTACCAGCATGCATCGCCCTATAGAGACAAACCAAGAAAAAAAAGGGGGAATAAACAGATAAAATGGAAAATAAAATCAAGATGCATTAAACACAAGATCGTTGACCTTGTTTTCTATGCATGTGTTTTTCTTTTCTTTTCTTTTACAAGGATAATGGGCCTCCAATTAAATAATGACCAGATAAGTGTTTGTCATTGTTTTTCTTTACTATAATATGTAGGGATGCACCGAATGTTCGACAACAGAAATTATTCAGCCGAAAAAGCTCTTTCAGTGTTCGGAATAAGCGAAAAGGCAGAATAAATTATTCCGAACAATGAAGTGTCGCGATCAAATAGAGGCGTGCACTAATGCAGCAAACATATCGGCAGTGTGGAAGCATTTAAAAATGTCAGAGAAAGACGCAAAAATCCATACAAGCACTGACAGCACAAGACTGTTTAGTATTGCATCGAATGTCTTCCATGAGAAGAGAAAGGTGTGGTTGTTGCTGCTTACTGTATGATGACTGAAATCACGAAATGGCCTTAGTAAATAAACCACAGAATGTTGCGTTGTCTAATACGCACACAAATTGTATTTATTCTGACAGCGCTGCTGTTAGCCAGGGTTCAAAGTCCAAAGCGCGAGGAAAATCTGCGTGATGAGAATCATTCATAAATCTGCTGCTGTCAGCAAAAAGTAGTACTGAGGTCTTCTTGTGGGTTTCCGCCAAAATAAAAGTCAACATTCATAAATGTTAGTATTATAATTTTACTGTTGTTCTGTAAAATAAAATAAAAAAGTAACACAAATATAATCATTACAACGGCTCTATTAATACATTTATTATAACATTCTCCTTTGCTCAGCACGGCTGCATTTATTTGTACATTAAAAACACATGTCTGATTCAAGAAGTGGCCATATTTTCTTAAAAATGGTCAAAAAATATTATTTTACTACCTTAGTAATTTTAAGTTAAATTGTGCTTTGTTGGTAGGCTATAATTGTCTACTAGAATGTTAAAAATGTTCAGTGATAAATATTTTTTCATTGTTGTTTTTTAATTTATTTTTTCTTTGAAAAGCAAGACAAAACTGTAAAAAGCAAATATTGGCTATTTAATTTATGCAATGGTGAATAAAAAGATGGGAGAAAAACATGAAAAACCATGTTCAGTAATCGGCCTTCGGCCCAGTGTATAATTCTGTTCGGCTTCGGTCAATAATTTTCATTTTGTTGCATCCCTAATAATATGTAGATTGTGTGTGTATTTTATTTATTTTTATTTTTTTTTAGATAAATTAATACATGTATTGCAGAAGGACGCATTAAACTGTCTCAGTAAGGACATTTACAATGTTACAAAAGGTTTCTATTTTAAATAAATGCTGTTATTTTTAACTTTCTATTTACCTGTGAAACCTAAAAAATAAAATATATCACATTTCCACAAAATCAGAATCAGAAATGTTTCTTCAGCAGCATATCAGCATATTAGAATGATTTCTGAAGAATTATGTGACACTGAAGGCTGAAGTAATGATGCTGAAAATTTACTATGAATTCACATAGAAAACAGCTATTTTAAATTGTAATAATATTTGGCAATTTGTACCGTTTTTACTGTATTTTTTATTAAATAAATGCAGCCTTGGTGAGCAGAAGAGACTTGGTGACCAGCAGCAGCTAAATCACATATCTGAATTCATAATAGAATGTTGGGCAATTTTAACATTCAGTTGAGTGGGCTCAATCAGGTCTCCGTGACAGACACTTTCAGAACACCCACACAATCAGTAGTGCTGCGTTACAGTCTCACATCAGCTGGACGAGGCGTCTGAGTCAGTCTGATTCAGCAGCAGCAACTCAGCCTTTGTTCTGCTGTGAAGATAAAACTGGAGCTTAGTGCAATCAGAGTTCAGCCAAACTCAGAGAGAGAGAGAGAGAGAGAGAGAGAGAGAGAGAGAGAGAGAGTGGTGAGACAAGTTTCACCAGGACTCGTATGCCAGGTCTGATGGCTAATCTAACCCACTGGAGGTGTGCGGATGATCTAGTGATGAATGACCACTCAACCTCCTCCTGCTGAGGGTCAACAGCCCATTAGAGCTGATGCAGGCCTACACACACGCGCACACATTTGGCACACACACATACACACAGTGGGCTTTCTATCAATCCCCATTCTAAAGAACAGAAAAAAGTGGTAACTGATATCAAATGGCTAAAAATGGCCCTGATTTTGGTGTCTCAAGCAGCTGCGCAAACACGAGTCAGACGTTTATCCGCAAATGTGTTAATGTCACCATTTAAAGAAGCCGATGTGAAAATCTCTCCTGATTTTCGTTGGTTTAAGTCTGCGAGTGCTGATAAAGACATTTTCTCCTTCACAAAAGCAAGCGTGTGTTTGCTTATTAAGTGGTAATCTGATAATCTCTGAATGTATTGCCTAACGAAACTCTGAACGCCAAGGACAATATCTAAGAGGAATGAAATGATCCCCGACCAATTTAAGGTTGGAAAGAAAACACATGATTCTCTGTTCAGAAAGCTGGAGAGGAAATTATTGAAGTCAGACTACATAGACAAGATTTCTCAAACAGCCAGCAGGGATGTGGAAAATTGTGAACAATAGCTAAATCACCAAAAACCACTGCAAATGATTCGGAGCCAAAACAGTAGAAATGATGCAGTATATAAAAAGAAGCAGAGTCATTTGCTACTAATAAAGACCTTCTGAGTCAGTTATTTGAAGTATTCTTACATGTTTGACATGCATGTTGTGATTATCAATGCCTTAAGGCATCTGTATTTGGAAATCTGTATAAAGTTCAAATTATTGTGATGTTTACATGTTAATAAATAGCTTATGTTGTTTAATTTAATTGACTTTTCAAGTCTCAAACAGCAAAATTCATATGATCAGGTGTGACTGCACTGATCAGAAACTCTTGATGCACATTTGTGACTCTGAATCACAAAACCATTCATAAGGGTCAATTGAAATTTATACAGCATCTAAAAGGATAGGACAACATTTGGAAATACAACTATTTTAACAATCTGGAATCTGAGGATGCAAAAAAAAAAAAAAAAAATCAAAAATCGAAATATTGAGAAAATCACTTTTAGGGTTGTCCAAGTGAAGTTCTAAGCAATGCATGTTACTAATCAAAAATTAAGTTTTGATATGTTTACAGTAGGGCTGGGCGATATGGCTGAAAACTATATCACGATATCAGTGTTTCATATCGGTCGATATCGATAATTATTGATATTTTTATGACCCATTTAAAATAAGGACCAGGAGAAAAATATATTACACTCAAGCATTTTTATTTTAAACTTAACCTGCCTCTGATCATAATCCCCTCAGTTATTAAGACAGAAATGTAAACAACCATGGAAAAAAACTCAAATAATTAAAATGTAAACATAAGTCTAAAGTCACAATATACACTTAATTATCTCTTAATGTTCAATTCAAACCCCATTCATTGTCAATGAAGTGAATGGTCAAGCTAATGTATGGCCCAGAAGTACTGCTTGACCACAGGTCAGAGGTTGTTGCAAAGTACTTGGCTGATTATATTTATTTCTGCACAGATTTCTGGTTGCCAGTAGCCAACATTACTTCTTTCCCGGTACTTTAGCCTATACTTTGTGTAATAACAAAAATATTTATTTAAGTGAAAAAATAAGTCCAAAACATTCAACATTTTGAGCAATAGGGCCTTACAATCTTTTTTTTTTTTTTTCTCAGAAATTCTTGTTTTAATTTTTCTGATAATCAAATGAAAGCAAAATCACAGATTTATTTTTAAAAATAAACGGAACTTTACTGTTAAAATTAATACATAGAAGAAAAATTATATTCAGTTAAAAAAGGTTTAATAATAATAGTATTTTTTCAACAATTAAGTGGTGACTCTTTATTTTATTTTTTATCATATATATTGTTTTATGTAAATTATTTAAATGTGAACATATAAACACCTACATTATACTGTACAGTAATACAAGCCTAATATTGTTCTGTTACACGTTAAACCGCACTTTTATTTTGACAGGTTGCCGTGAAGTTTCAGTGTGTATACAATATGAATGATGCTAGTTTCACTAATGAAACGGTAGAATTGACAAAAAGTGACACTCACAGCAGCTTTGGAGATGTATTTATTGGAGTTTGTCTGTTCATGTGAGATGCAAAGGCCAAAAATTAGCGGGAGCGTCACGTGTGCAGTATGAGAGTAGTGAAAATAAAACGCGTCTCCTCCATTACATTACATATTACATATAGAGGCAAACGGAACATGCAGGATTCTTATTGAAACGGTCTTTTTGCATTTCAGTTTTGACAGACACTAGTCCATATCGCGATCTGAATTAATTAACAGACCAACTTTTGATTTATTGGTCCAAAAATCGACGAATTCCGCGGCATTCCGCCCTATAGTAAAGTCCGTTTTTATGAATGGAGTCCGCCTTCCCGTCTGTGAGGAGACATTGTAAACGCGCGATCATGTAGAGACAGAAATCAAATGCCGTCGTGTAAATAAGATAAATAACATAAGGCTATTTAGTTTGTTTAGTTTAATACAACAACATGGACCCGTTCTGTAGGAAAGATAACCTTAACTTGCGCTATGAACTGAACGTTAAAAGGGGGCTGGGCGGGCCGACGAAGAATACAAAATATCGAACGTTTTATCGAACACATTTTTTATTGATATCGATCTCTTGTCTATCGCGATATATATCGTTATCGTTTTATCGCCCAGCCCTAGTTTACAGTATAAAATTTACAAAATATATTCATGGAACATGATCTTTACTTAATATCCTAATGATTTTTGGCTTAAAAGAAAAATGTTGACCAATACAATGTATTTTTGGCTATTGCAACAAATATACCCGTGCTACTTAAGAGTGATTTTGTGGTCCAGGGTCAGATTTTTCTCTAGCTACAGTACAAATACAAACGCCGTACTGAAATAAGGATAAAGTCCTGCAGTTCGCCTGAACTGGAGCTCCAGCATGTTCGGGTTTGTCATCTAAAAGGCATCTGAATTTAGTGTGCAACTAAAAAGCCCACAGGACTCGGTTCACACAGTTTTACTGTGATATTCAGCACAGTCAGCAGAACATTAAACAGCAATGTATGGGTGTACATAAAGGCCTGAAACAGCACACTTATTCAGTCCATGTTTAGAAAAGCGACAGAAGAACTAAGAACAAAGGGTGAAAACAAACACACATCCACAGATTATACACACACACATACACACCACCCCCCAACACTTAATACCCATTAAAGTGAAATCTGGTGTTGAGATGAGCATCCTAAACCTCCTATAAGTCAGAGATGTTTGTATTTTAGGGTAAAATTTTTAATTTCTACATGCATTATTGACTAAATAATAAAGCAAATGCACATTCATAAACATACCAGCTGTTACCAATATGATAAAATTATTCCCACGATACAGATGGAAAAAAAGTGAATTTAATAGTCCCTTGCAAAAGTATTCATACCCTTAATTTTTTTTTCTGCACTTTATGTTGCTGCCTTATGTATATATATATATATATATATATATATATATATAAACTTAATGATTCCATTGCATGAGTATTCCTTCCACTAACTGGGACAGTTGAAATTTAGCTCAGGAGCATTTATATTGCTTTTAGATGTTACTACACTTCGAGTGAAGTTAACTGGTGGCAAATTCAATTAAATGGGTATAAACGGTCCAATAGCTGAAAATGCATAATAGAGCAAAAACCAAGCCCTGAGGTTAAAAAAAAATAAAAAAAAAATACTGCCTGTAGAGCTCAGAAACAGGTTTGCATCAAGCCACACATCTGGGGAAGAGTTCTAAAAATGTTTTGCTGCATTGAAGGTTCACAGAAGCATGTTGTCTTAATGGTCTGGTCTTAACGGCAGAAGTTTGAAACAACCAGACTGGCCTTCTGGCCAAACTGAGCAATTGATGGAGAAGGACCTTGGCTAGAGTGGTGACCAAGAACCTGATGTTCACTCTAGTTGAGCTCCATGATCATAAATGTAGATGGGAGAAACTTACAGAAGGACAAACATCACTCCACCAATCTGGCTTTATGGTGGTGTGGCAAGACTCAATCCTGTCCTCAGTGAAGACACAAGAGAAAACACTTCGAATTTGCAAAAAAAAAAAAAAAAAAAAAAAAACACCTAAAGGACCCTCAGACTTTAAGAAACAAGAGTTTGTGGTCTGATGAACCTCAATTACAAGCATCATGTTTGAAAGAAACCAGGCAATGCTCATCACCTGCAGAGTACCATCCCAAAAGTAAAGTGTGCTGGTAGCAGCCTCATGATGTGGGGCTGTTTTTCAGCAGCAGGGACTGAAGGACTCGTCAGAGTAGAAGAAAAGCTAAATGCACCACAATATTGAGATAGCCTTAATGAAAACCTAGAACAGAGCATTCAGAACCTCAGACTGGGCAGAAGGTTCACCTTTCAACAGGGCAATGACCCTAAACACACAGCAAGAGTGGCTTTTAGACAACTCTGTGAATGTCCTTGAGTGGCCCAGCCACAGCTTGGGCTTGAACCCAATCAAACATTTCCGGAGAAACCTGAAAAAGTCTGCCAGACCCCATCCAAGCTGACAGAGCTTGAGAGGTGAAGAGTTGGGGCAAAGAATTGCAGAAAATTGCCAAATGTTGATGTGCAAATCTTGTTGCATCATACCCAAAAGGATTTGAGGCTGTAAAGGTGCTAAGTACTGAGTTAAGGGTATGAATAATTACGCAATGTACCTAAAAATGTAAAAAAAAAAAAAAAAAAAAAAAAAAAGGGGGTATGAATACTTTCGCAAGGCACTGTATATTATAATAGTAGTAAATAAACATACGTAGTAAAACAACTAGTAAATAAATGGGAAATAAAACATTAAAAATAAATAAAAACAATAAATTAATCATTTTAAAGGCTAAACTAATTTTACACATCAAAAAAGTACAGTATGATAAAATAGATTTTAAGTTTGAAATTGACTAAAGATTACAAGTATTTTAATCAATAAAATTAAATAGAAATATGTGATTTTGCCAGTGAAACTTGCATGAAACTAGCATAGCTATGTACAAAATAATTTGCCAGTTCTGTGGTCATTACATAAATGCGTATTCCCACATTTTCCTCAAACTGGGGTCTGTCAGTCTCAGAAAAAGCCTTCCTGCGCCTGTTAAATGTAAGGGATCAGATGTGATCAGTTAGATTAGTGAGTAAAATCAAAGTGAGCTCCAGCTGTGCTTTTTCCCTCCATTCAGATCAATGCAGTGAAACAAACAAACACACACTTTCACCAGAATCCCTCAACACCTGCAGAACGGCAGTGCTAAACAGACTACAACCACAACCTGACCAAAGACTAAAACTGGACTGGCGTTTAACCCAGTGATTGATACGGCATTAGTGACTCCAGCAGAGATTAAGACTAATGATTTTAGCTCACAGCACAGAGACGGAGCTTATATCACTGCTGCATGCCAATAACACGCACACATCAGCATTAATTAGCACTGTCTTTAATATACATGATGAATGTGCTTCAATCTGACACTTAGATGGTCCCTTCTGAAACGAGAGACATGAAATACTGTATGCTTTAATGTGGCTCGATAAAAACAGCTAAACAATGACCTACAGTGCTAAACTCACAATAAAAGAACTGACTGAATAAATGGAAAGAGGAAAACTCATGACAATCAGACTAACAGCTCCACTATTACTGCTGTTGAGACTTATGTATCATGTATGTACAGTAGTATGCAAAAACCATGAAACCAGTCGTGAAAGAAGAATTTGTCTTTTTACTTCAATAAAACCAAGGCTGTTTTCAGTTTAATTCTCGATTCCAGCAAATGTAACGATTAAACTTCAACTGGATTTCAGGTTTAGCAATCAAATCTTGTGAAGTTGGTTTTTATCTACTTCTGTATTAAAACCATATACTGCTGAACGTCAGTCCTTAATTAAATGCCACACTGTTAACTGTAACAGCATCACATCCAGCACACAGCAAAAGAGCCATTAGCATGAATGCTAAGAATCCAGAAAACAGCCTAATGGTTTACTTAGCAGGTGTCCAGCATAAACTTAATGAGCTTTCTGAGAATTTAACGTCCTGGAAAACATGCTTTTATGAGAAACAGCATCCCTTCTCGCAAACCAACAGATTAAATAATGTCACAAACAAGACTAACACTTTTATGAAGTGTGTTAGTGTGCTAGAGCTGCTAACTCTGGTCTCTGCCAATAGAAAGGCTGTTCTGGCTCGTTCCCAGACATCATCCGACGTGTTCCTCTGTCACAGCGGGAATCTGCGCCAAACAACAGTCAGCAAACCGTTTACTTTTACTGCCAACCTCCCCAAAGAACAGTTAATGAAGGCTATGGGCCACGCGGGATGTTTTTACAGGGTGCCCTTCATAATGAACACATGGTTTCACACTAAAAATGTTAAGGTTCTGATCCGGTGTGCAAACTTGGTCTGAGATCAGCATGAGGAAACTTTCACTGAGTTTTGCATTGGCCTGAAGTATCAGACGTGAGCGATGTGATGACTGCTCACAACTAAATATAACACACGTCAGCCAGCAAGGATTTTATGAAAGTATGATGAAGAGTGAGTAAAGATGTGCTCATCTCTTCCCGAAAGAACAACACACTGGTGCCAATAGAGCACTGGTGCCATTTCCTCACACAGCAGTGTTAAAGGATAAGTTCACTTCCAAAATAAAAGTTCACAGACAATTTACTCTCCCCCTTTTCATCCAAGATGTTCATGTCTTTCTTTCTTCCGTCGTTAAGAAATTATGTTTTCTTGAGGAAAACATTGCAGAATTTCTCTCCATATAGTGGACTTATATAGTGCCGGCGAGTTTAAACTTCCAAAATACAGTTTTAAGTGGTCTAAACGATCCCAGCCTAGGAAGAAGTGTCTTATCTAACGAAATTATTGGTTATTTAATTATTTTTTTTTTATTACAATTTATATACTTTTTAACTTCAAATGCTCATCTTGTCTAGCTGTGTGTGAACTCTTTGTATTCTGGTTCAAGACATTTGAAGTTGGAGGAGAAAATGAGATGGGAGTTTTTCAACCTACCCTAATGGCGCTTTTCCACTACACAGTACCAGCTCGCCTCAGCTCGCCTCGGCTCGACTCGACTCGGCTCTGTTTGGTTTTCCACTGTGTAAAAGTTGTACCTGTACCGGCTTCCAGGTACTTTTTTTCGTACCACCTCCGGCGAGGTTCCAAGCGAGCTGAGGCGAGCTAAGGCGATACTAAAATGTGACGTGAAAACACAGCAGACTGCTGATTGGTCAGAGAGAATCGTCACTATTCACTGCGTCATCATTGCACGCGCCAGCAATAGTATCCAGAATAACCCTGCCATTTTTAAAAAGTTTGGCCAGAGATTGCGTGACATCCAATCCATTACATATTATGGCAACTCGGAAGAATACGCCGTGGTCAAACGAGGAGGTGCAGACAGCGGGTGTGTGTCGCGTAGAAGATTACATCACGGCAGTTTCTTGCAGCGTCGCTATGACAACCAAGTACTATTGTGGAGGTACAGGTCCAACTTTTACACAGTGGAAAACCAAACAGAGCCGAGCCGAGTCGAGCCGAGCCGAGCCGAGTCGAGCCGAGGCGAGCCAAGTCGAGCTGGTACTGTGTTGTGGAAAAGCGCCATAACTGTTTTGAACTGGAATACACAGAGTATACATAGAGCTAGACAAGACGAGCATTTGAGGTAAAAAAAAAATATATGGAATTGTTGATTTTTTTAGAAAATAACTGAACGTTTCGCTAGATAAGACCCTTTTTCCTTAGCTTAGAGCTCTTTAAAGTTGCATTTAAACTGCATTTTAGAAATTCAAACTTGCAGGCACCATTGAAGTCTACTATATGGAGAGAAATCATTAAATGTTTTCCTTAAAAAAAAAACAATTTCTTGAAGAAAGAAAGACATGAACATCTTGTTAAAATAAAATAAAATAAAATAAAGTGTTTTAAAAAGTTTTTCCAGGACTGCATTTACTTGATCAAAAATACAGTAAAAATTGTGAAATGTTTTTACAATTTAAAAATGTAATTTATTGTCTTCAGTTTCACATGATGCTTCAGAAATCATTCTAATATACAGCGATACATTTTATTTTTCACGATTCTTTGAAATCATGAAGAAAGAAGAATGATCAAAATAACAGCATTTATTAAAATAGAAATCAAATGTAACACTTTGTTAGGTCCTTCAAGCTTTATAATGCAATGGGTGGATGTTTCTCTTCATCAGTCCAAAACAAGTCCAATAAAGCATAATAAAAAGTGCCTCACACAGCTCCAGGGCGGTGAATAAAGGCGTCCTGTAGAGAATCGATGCGTTTTTGTAAGAAAAATATCCATATTTAAAACATAATAATCACTTTAATCTAGTTTGCGCTCACCGTTGTACACAGAAGCAGCTCCGGGGGAATAACGTCTTGGCTTATATCGAAATCCTCAGACAATTTTTTTTTTGTTTTCAGACATTCCTTGTTTTGTACTTTCAATTCATGACCGTTGTTTTGTTTTAATATTTTCACTGCGCATCTGCGACTGTGTGCAACTGTTAGCGCAAGCTAGAGAAAAGTGAACATTATGTTTTAAATACGTTTATTTTTCTTACTAAAACACATTGTTCGCTACAGGGAGAGCTTTATTTACTTTATTTACCCCCTCCCCCCCAACCCCCCTGGTTGAACAGAAACGCCCACCCATTGCATTATAAAGCTTGAAGGAGCCAGAACAAGTTTTAATATAACTCTGATTGAATTCGACTGAAAGAAGAAAGTCATATACACCAAGGATGCCTTGATTTTCATTTTTGGGTAAACTAACACTTTAATGAATTTAAGTATTAATTTCTTTCAGAAGAAATAAAAACACTTTTGGACGCTTTTACGCAGGTTACTCTCAGTGAAAGCACACACAGATCCTTCGGAATCATGGGAAGACGTGAGATGTGTTCACGGTTGTGAAATCGCAGACTCAGGAGACCCGCTGACAAACTGCATAAGGATCGATCGGCCCATTCCAGTTTAAATCCATCACTGTGATTGAGACGCTCAGCATGCGGAGCAGAGATACAACACACACACATCAGCACAACACAAACACCAGCAGAAAGAAAGAAAACTCATTTGACCTCATCTGTTTTACTGAACATCTAGACAAAAGACACTTTTTCAATTTGGAAATGACTGTTGGAAGGCTTCAAAAACTTACAACAACAAAGGGAGGAAGAAACAGAATAGATCAATTAGCTTGATCAATTAAAGCCAAGGTTATCAATCAGCTGTCTACTAACATTTACATTCAGTCTCTTCTGCTCACCAAGGCTGATCAAAAATACAGTAAAAACAGTAATATTTTTTAGAGATGCACCGATTGCAATTTTCTTGGCCGATTCCGATTTTTCAGTAAGTGTGACCTGCTGATTCCGATTTTATTTTTTTAAGAACTGTAATGTATGCATAGGCCTATACAGAAATATTTTCTTTAGTTACATTTATTTTATAATAAAATAAATTTTTAAACATTACAGGATCTTCTTACAACAAAATAACTTTAACAACAAAATAAAGTGCTTTGTGCCTTCGAAAAAGGTATAAAATTAGTTCCTGTAACTAACATAGTATAGTGTACTAGCAAAAATCTTTTCCGATGTATTTTCTTTTATTTTATAATAAAATAAATGTATAAACATTACAGCATCTTCTCATATTAAAATAACTTTAACAAAATAAAGTGCTCTGAGCCTTGAAAACATTAGAAATAAAATATAAGTAACAAAGCAGGCATACAAAAATCTACTTTTCTTCAATGAATTTTATATGGAATTTTTTTTTAAACATTAATTACAGGATCATCTCACAACAATAACTTTAATAACAAAAAGTGCACTGTGTCTTCAAACAGGTAGAAATAGCAATGCTAGTACTGAATGCTGTTACTTGAGCATTAATAGCAAATGTTTCTTGATAAAGAGAAGCATTTCTGCCTTGTCAAAAGTTAATCCAGCGGTACTACACTTCGGAACATTCATTCACATATTTGCGCTACGCCACCGCATACAGCGTCTTCACACACAGATGAAACTTACTAGAGAAGTGTAACATAAATGTATCTGTACATAAATACAAATTAAATTCACGTCGCGCACGCTTTAATAACCTTCAAATGGAACATAATGCTGGCTTCGAACTATTTTAGTGTGTGAAGACGCTGTATGTGGTGGCGCAGCGCAAATATATGAATGAATGAAAGTGTTACCCTGGAAATCCAGAGGTCTCGCGAGAGCACAATTTGAATTGTCTCTGCAAGACACTCTGGCATCGAGCAATGATGCAGGTTACTGCAATACGTAAGCAATTGTGGGAACCAATCAAATCGGTGTATCTGATGTAGGTGGGCCAGAGGCGAGCTAAACTGATGATGACAGCACTGCGACGTTCGAATCATATAGTAAACTTTGAAAGATCGATGTCGCTACAGATGAACAACAAGTTGTTTGAAACGGCTTTGGCCGCTACAATGAACGAGTTAGACTTGGCTTTCCATATAAAAGAGGAACAGAAAACCGAAAACTCGAATCGTTCCTTTGCAAGAAGGACGTTTTTGCTGTTTTGCCGACTGGATACGGCAAGAGTTTAATCTATCAGTTCACGAGTTCACGCTTACATATAATTAGCCGGAGAATAGTAGTGCATGTTTGGCGTGCTGTCCGGTGAAGGGTTCCGAGCTCGGGAGTGGCCCGAACCCAGAGTACGTTACCCCCCAATAGGAGTAGCGAGAACTCGGAGTGATGAGATGGGGTGGTGGAGGTTTACTGATAAACCATCGAGTGAATTGAGGTGAGTCAGCTGTATTTAAACCTATGGCGCTGATTGACTTGTGATGTTTACGCTAAGCATCTGACGCGCTTCTCCCGAACTTTGTTAATGAAACATCATTTAGCTCTGCTGGTAGCTAAGCGTGTATTGCTGTGATTGGTCGTGGCGTTATCCAATTGCGTGCAGTTAGAGTTTCAAATGCATGCTTGGTGCCGCCCCTCGAGTTAGGCAGTTTTCATTGCTTGATCCCAGACCCTTAATCTTAATAGATTAGGGTCTGGATTTGTCCAGGCTATGAAAGTGTAGTAAACGTCAACAGATTTCCCCTGCTCAGGGAGTAGGGAGCAATGAACACTGTGCAGGGACTTTCAATCGGAACACAGTTCATTCACGGAGCTTACTTCTAACGAGCGGGATATCTGAATCAGGTGTGTTAACTAAGAGAGACATGCAAAATATGCAGAGCGGGGGCGCGATCTACCACATGTCCAAACTAAACATGCGCGTGGTTCGTGGTTGTTCCCACGTTGTATTTTAGCCTTATAAATGTTACAAACTGCGATCTTTGTGTCATCTTCACTCACACCAAAGACATGTTTACATGCGACTGTGAGTGTGCGTGCGTGGCTGTGACGTAATTGCATGCGCCGCTGGTAATAAAGGGATCGGCTAGGAATCGGCAAGGGGAGAAATTGACCGGCCGGTCACCGATCCGGGCCGATCATGCAAAAAATCGGCCGATTCCAATCACTAGCCGATCAATCGATGCATCTCTAATATTTTTAAATACATTAACAATTCAAAATAACTGTTTTCTATGTAAATTTACTGCAAAATGTAAGTCTGTGATCAAATCTAAAGTTTCAGCATCTTTACTCCAGTTTCCAGTGTCACATGATCCTTCAAAAATCATTCAAGCTCAAGAAACATTTCTGATTATTATCGATGCTGAAATATTGATTTATTTGAAATAGAAATCTTCTGTAACATTATAAATATCTTTACCGTCATTTTTGATCGATGTAGTGCATCCGAGATGAATAAATTATATTCATTTCTTTAAAAACATAACTTACACATAACTGGAATTTAAAGCTGCTGTGTGGGAGATGCAGCAATGCAGTGATCACACTGCAGTCAGGGGTTAAAGTTCACTGGATATCCACTCCCAGCTGACCACACACACACACGCTAACTGTGATCATCTCGCATGAGGATGTAAATTCTTCAGCGCCTGTTGTGGCGCTCCTTCACGCCCATTTCTCTGCTGCCAGGATCTGGAGTGTTGTTTTTGGATGGCTGCTCAAATAGCACAGCGATGAGGTGGCAGATCTCTGACTAAACGGCCCACGTCAGTTACACACCTGACCTTGACCCGACTCACATTGCACTAGCTTTCCATGAATTTGTGCTCCACATATATTCAGCTAATTCTGGAGTCACAAATTGCCAAGAATGCTTAAAGGTTCCTCAAGACTGCTGTTCAACTTTGATCTGTAATTACAGCAAATGCTGCTGGAGGTTCATACAAACAAAAAAGGCTCACCCAGTTATGAAATCCAAAGGTTTACACAGGTTTTCCACCATGCTGTGTGAATGTTCAATAAAGACATGAATGGATCAGTTTTGTATAAAGCAGACTGTTTGTCTGTTTTGAAATTTGACACATTTCTGTTCAAATAGCATCTTCTTGCGGCTGTATGTACATCTAAATGAGTGTGTAAACCTGAGACACAGGAAGTTGGAAGTCACAAGATTCCTGTCAAGAAGGGGAGGGACTGAACTCAAGAGTTCACCATAAAATCCCATTAAACGTACATCTACTTCTACAAAGAAATCAATTTTTTTTTTTGCCAATGTACAAATGGATAGAGAGGTTTGGCAGGCTGTGGTCTTATTTTACCCTTCAATTCTCTTTACGTGTTTGCAGCATAAATAAATCAGAACAACATAGTACACTTAAAAATCCTTTTTTGGCATCTGATTCCATAAAGAACCTTTAATATTCCTGGAATCTTTCCATCGCACAAAAGGTTCTTTCTAGTGGAAAACAGCTCTTTAGAATGTTCCTCAGGCTAAAATAAAATAAAAAAATGTTAAGAACTTATCATTGAAAGGTTGAAAGGTGAAAGGTTCTGTTTTGTGAACCAAAAATGGTTATTCTATAGCATCACTGTTACCCCTTTTTCACCAGCATGAACTGGGTGCTAATTCAGAGCCAGTGCTATTGCCGGTTCGGAGTTGGTTCAACTGGTGAGCCTTCTAAGAACTGGTTTGCCTCCACGGGCTAGAGAGCCACCACAGAGCCAGGCCTTACGTCACTGAATACATCTCATCTTTCCCAGCAACGCTAGCGCTGCAGTGCCAAACACAAACACATTGGCACACAACACCAAAGCACCATAAGAGCGATTGGTCCAGTCCATGCAGCACTAACTCATCTTGAACAAGCCTAACATCAACAACGGTGGACCTTGTGTTGCTATTGATGTTCATAGCTTTGCAAACCTACATCGGCATCCAAACACTGCGAATCTAATGTGTTCGTGTTTAGCTGCTATTTCAGAAATAGCAGGCAAAAGTTTCTGTTTGTCTTGTTGGTCACGGTAACCCTGCCCCCAGCCCCTGAAGCAAGCAGTTTTTACTTCTAGACCAGCAATGATTTAGTGACTCATTCATAAAGAATGTTACTTGCTTTGTTACTGAATAAATCAGCTGTTTGAACAAATCAGATGAGTGAATGGTTCAATAACTTGTTCATTAAGTACACAATCCACAGTGATTTGCTACCACCTACTGTCAGTTTTAGTTTCATATTTAGTATCATTTTATTTTATTTTGTAAATAATCTTATACTCAATATTACATTTAAAAATAAAAACATTATTACCCATGTACTATCATTATCATCTACCATATATCTAACACTTCGTTCTGAAGCTACTTTTTGTAATGTCTGTTCAATGCTTTTGATTACTTTAGATCAGGGGTCATCAAACTTGGTCCTGAAGGGCTGGTGTCCTGTAGAGTTTAGCTTCAACCCTAACAAGCTAATCAAGGTCTTACTAGGTATACTTGAAACTTACAGGCAGGTGTGTAGAGGCAAGTTGGAGCTAAACTCTGCAGGACACTGGCTCTCCATGACTAAGTTTGGTGACCCCTGCTTTAGATAATATTTTCTAAGCCAAAATTATACATACATGATGTTTGATTAAACAAGGTTCAGGAGGAGCACGATCAGATAATCAACCCATTCGGCACAGGTGCAACCTGTTTAACCAATCATTCAATCAGCGCATCCTCTATATATATTACCAGCCGTCTTACCTCCGTCCAGCGATAGTTTCTTGGCATTCGGTTTGGCGTTGGTCAAAATATTACAGTCAAAGACTAAACCTGTACCGGGGGTTTTGGATCATCCGTTGCAATCTGTCGGCCTTAGATTGACTTCGCCTCGCTCGACACCACTAGTACCGCACGAGACCCGGCTTTCGAGCGTCGCAGCGACAAGCCTCAGACCAGCCTGGGTCGCGCCCTACTTCTCACCGCAGCAAACCCGACTCGCTTCCCGCTTTGGTTCAACTATTCACCGCTGCCTTTTCCGGCCGCAGCGCTTCATGTAGTCAGACCACCAGCTCTCGTAGCAGTCGCTAGCGAGAGACGGGCCGTGTTGTTAATTATTTTTAGGTAAGTTTAGTGGACGGTATACGGCGTATACCCACTATTTAAAACCCCTTTTGATGTGCATTATTCAGTAACGTTAGTGTTCCGCATTAGCCAAAATCATGACAGTCTACCACATCCAGTCATATGTGAATAAATGTAAATATTCGCTAAAGACAGTGATAATGCAGCCAGGACCGTGGCGCCGGCTTGCTATGAAATGTATTTGATGATTGCGCCTAATACGCCCGCTCCCTAGTCATTTGAATCACTACAAAAACAACACCTTACAAAGAAAACTAGTAAGGTTTTTACGATCAAACGTTTCTTAAACCAGCGAACCCCTGTAAACATTTTAGTCCAAGGATCCAGTAATGCGTTCAAATAGAAAGTTAAAAACGAAATTCATAAACGAAGCGTATGGCCACTTCTCCAGGCATTACTACACCACTTGTTAAGCCGCTAAAGGCAGTCAGTTGTTGCTAAAAGCCGATAAACAATGCGATGCATAATTTGTTCATGTCATTTCGTAACCAGAACACAAATGAAATTATTAAACTTTTCTGTGCGTGATGTTTCAGTATTGTAGCTGGGTTTTTAAATTACACATTGTACTCCGAGATAAATAAGATAAGGATTATAGAAAATAAACTGTGTTCTTAAATTAACAATTTTGAAGTTGCAAACTAACAACTAAGGCGCATCATAAGGCAACCATTAATATTTTTGTTGAGTTCAACTATAGCAACCTACCGGTATTTAGACTTTTTTCACACACACACACAATCTCAAGGTAAAGTTTGTTCCGCTACAGGTCTGCACCTGTCGTATGCCCTCGTTTAAAATAATGCCTCTTACCTTTTCTGTTTATCAAAGTGTTATCAACAAAGACACGTTTTACTAGTTTGTAATATACATGTTCATTCAGGCTGCTGACCGCTGACAAAATAATATGCTCAATAGCGCCAGCTGGTTTCTGTTTTCAAACTCTGGTCAATTTGAGCGTGTTTTCTCAATTTACTCCGTTAAATTATTACAGCATTTATATCCAAATGCACATTTTTCCAAAGAATAAATTATACTTCTCCTGTCGATGCATACATTTAAGAAATAAGCTTAACAAATTGTATTATGATTTTGTCATGTTTATTCCTGGGCGCATTATTCAACGTACATTCACACTGTCACGTTAATAATGCAAAGGAGAGCTCGTACTATACACAATATTTTAATAATAATAATAATAATAATAATAATAAAAAAAAAAAAATAATAAAAAAAAAAAAAAAAAGTCATAACGCACAGCCAGCACAAATAGACAGAACGGTAAATAATGTACTTGATTATAAGCACCCATGTTCAGAATTAATAGACACAGTATCTATGATGACCCAAAGCCGACAACGTTTTAGAAGAAATGTTTGCTCTTTGAAGAAGTAAAACATCGGTATGTATCATAGCACCACAAACCACTCCCCTTTCCCGTGACCCAAAGCTAAAACAGCGAAAACAAACATAAGGCTGCCTCCGCAAGCTGTAAAGGCTGCACAGACTCTCCAGCATTTTCTTCCGCACATCTCAAGCTTCAGTGACCTACAGCTACAGCAGCCGAAACAAAAGCGAAGTTGCTTCCGCTTGCAACAAGCCTTAACATCTCAGTGTTTTCCTCCCGTTACTTCTAATCCCTTTTCCTTTTCAGTGGCCTACAGCTCCCATAGCAGACGCTAGTGCGAGGCCGCTTTCACTTGCTGTGCAGGCTACACAGGCTCTTCAAGATGTCTCAAACCGTACTCGCTTCCCAATGAAGGAGGCATGAGGCTGTCTGTGTTTGCCACCTAGGCCCACACATCTCAGACTTTTCCTCCTGTTACTAATAACCTCTTTCTTTTCAGTGGCATCCAGCTCCCATAGCAGACACTAGCCCTATTTAAGTATGAGGCTACCTCCCTGACAATTGCGGCCCATGCTCCTCTCCCTCACAGCTTTCTACTTCATTCGAAATAATGTTGTCTTTCTCCAGGTCAAGTTCTGGCTCTTAAGCATCAGGATGAAGCAGGTCATCAGCAAGCCTAGGCCGCGCCCCAGACTCGGCCACTCCTCACACTGCACGCTATCATGGCTTTTTCTCCTATATTTCCCATGCCTTTCCTTCTATCTCCTGCAGCAGACGCTAGAGTGAAGCTGCCTCCGCTGGCCGCTCAAGACCTCTTACTCTTACCCTCCTGCTACTCCTTTTCCCTATCAGTAACCAGGGGCTAATCCATGCGTGAGGCTGCCTCCACAAACTGTTATGGCACCGCCCTATCTTCATTCTGATCCTTCTTTTCAATCTAAACCTTGGTATTATTCACAGCAGTCCCACTACTTACTCCACTGAATGCTGTCGCTCTGGAACCACCCCCTGGGCCTAATATCATCAAGTTCCAGATTCTTGCAAAAAATTCAGAGCACTGGATCTGGAGGCGGGCCAATCGCCAACCCCAGTACCTCACTATTCGCAACTCATATTCCCATAACTCATCCCTTGAAACCGCTCCTTGACACGTCACTCGACTTTATCCTCCAAGCAATTTCTTTGGCTTGGAGATTTTCGGAAACCACAATAACGTCTAAATTCAACGGCATCAGATTTACTACGAAAGGCTACTACATTGACATTTAACCTCCTTTCTCTAATTTAACTTTATCACACCCCTTTTATTACTTTCAATTTGGGGACGCGCAAGCTAAATCTGCACTGTATCCTCAATTTGTCGTCGACTCCAACCACCCCGTTGTATGTTAAATTTAATCGTTGTCACCACCAGCCGTCAAATTCAATTTCTTATTTAGCATCGGACGGGGCTCCCCCTTCCGGTGCAGCAGGGCCGCGGCTCCCTTCGGTCGCAGTGTGAGCCCTCCGTCTGTCACACGTTACGCTGCGTACTCTACAGCGGACGGGCTCTCCCTCCCGGTGCAGCAGAGTCGCGGCCCCCTTCGGTTGCAGTAGGAGCCCTCCATCCGACGCTTGTCGCCTCGCAAGGGGGTCTCTCCCTTCCGGTGCAGCAGAGCCGCAGCTCCCTTCGGAAGAAGTGAGAGTCCCTCCATCAATCGCCTATTTTATTGCCTATCCAGCATCGGACGGGGCTCCCCCTTCCGGTGCAGCAGGGCCGCGGCTCCCTTCGGTCACGGCGTGAGCCCTCCGTCTGTCATTCGGGTTACGCTGCCTACTCGACGGCGGATGTGCTCTCCCTGCCGGTGCAGCAGAGTCGCGGCTCCCTTCGGTTGCAGTGGGAGCCCTCCATCCGACATGCCTCGCAAGGGGGACTCGCTCTTCCGGTGCAGCAGAGCCGCAGCTCCCTTCGGAAGAGGGTCCCTCCATCAATCGCCTTATCTTTATCGCCTATTCAGCATCGGACTGGGCTCCCCCTTCCGGTGCAGCAGAGCCGCGGCTCCCTTCGGTCGCAGCGTGAGCCCTCCATCCGACGCTCCCCTCAAGGGGGACTCTCCCTTCCGATGCAGCAGAGCCGCAGCTCCCTTCGAAAACAGTGAGAGTCCCTTCATCAATCGCCTATTTTATTGCCTATCCAGCGTCGGACGGGGCTCTCTCTCTTCCGGTGCAGCAGGGCCGCGGCTCCCTTCGGTCGCAGCGGGAGCCCTCCATCCGACGCTCCCCTCAAGGGGGACTCTCCCTTCCGGTGCAGCAGAGCCGCAGCTCCCTTCGGAAGCAGTGAGAGTCCCTTCATCAATCGCCGATTTTATTGCCTATCCAGCGTCGGACGGGGCTCTTCCGGTGCAGCAGGGCCGCGGCTCCCTTCGGTCGCAGTGTGAGCCCTCCGTCTGTCACACGTTACGCTGCGTACTCTACAGCGGACGGGCTCTCCCTCCCGGTGCAGCAGAGTCGCGGCCCCCTTCGGTTGCAGTAGGAGCCCTCCATCCGACGCGCCAACCCCCGCCTCGCAAGGGGGACTCTTCCTTCCGGTGCAGCAGAGCCGCAGCTCCCTTCGGAAGCAGAAGGGGTCCCTCCATCAATCGCTTTATTTTTACACATTCAGCATCGGAATGGGCTCCCCCTCCCGGTGCAGCAGGGCCGCGGCTCCCTTCGGTCGCAGTGTGGGGCCTTCCGTCTGTCACACGAGTTACGCTGCGTACTCGGCAGCGGACAGACTCTCCCTCCCGGTGCAGCAGAGTCGCGGCTCCCTTCGGTAGCGTGGGGGCCCTCCATCCGACGCACCTCGCAAGGGGGACTCTCCCTTCCGGTGCAGCAGAGCCGCAGCTCCCTTCGGAAGCAGAAGGGGTCCCTCCATCAATCGCTTTATTTTTACACATTCAGCATCGGACTGGGCTCCCTCTTCCGGTGCAGCAGGGCCGCGGCTCCCTTCGGTCGCAGTGTGGGGCCTTCCGTCTGTCAGCCGAGTTACGCTGCGTACTCTACAGCGGACGGGCTCTCCCCGCCGGTGCAGCAGAGTCACGGCTCCCTTCGGTCACAGTGGGAGCCCTCCATCCGAGGCACCTCGCAAGGGAGACCCTCCCTTCCGGTGCAGCAGAGCCGAAGCTCCCTTCGGAAGCAGTGAGGGTCCCTCCACCAATCGCCTCATATTTTGCCCATTTCAGGGTCGGACTAGGCCCCCTCCTTCCGGTGCAGCCGAGTCGTGGCTCCCTTCGGTCGCAGTGTGAGCCCCCTATCCGTCGCTCGAGTTACGCTGCGTACTCGACGACGGGTGGGCTTTCCCTCCCGGTGCAGCAGAGTCGCGGCTCCCTTCGGTCGCAGCTAGGGGGCCACATCCGACCATCGAATTGTTTATAAAAAAAAAAAAAAAAAAAAAAAATTGGCACTCTCCTCCTTTTCCTTACATAAATTTAGTTCTACGCATATTTTGGGGGGGCTACCTAAATTTCTTGCTTCGTGGCAGCTGTCCTATGCATAAAAGCTTCTTTGGGGAGTTCTCTGGTTCCGGCCTGTATTCCGGCCTGGAACCCTTCCCCAGGACAGCACGCCAAAATATGCTTAATACTCGCTCAAGCAGATTAGATGTAAGGGCGAACTCGTGAAATGATGTTTGATTAAACAAGGTTCAGGAGGAGCACGATCAGATAATCAACCCATTCGGCACAGGTGCAACCTGTTTAACCAATCATTCAATCAGCGCATCCTCTATATATATTACCAGCCGTCTTACCTCCGTCCAGCGATAGTTTCTTGGCATCCCTCCTCCACCCCTACTCCCCACTTCTAATCTGTTTCGATCCTACACTAGCAGGGGGAGTTCTCTGGTTCCGGCCTGTATTCCGGCCTGGAACCCTTCCCCAGGACAGCACGCCAAAATATGCTTAATACTCGCTCAAGCAGATTAGATGTAAGGGCGAACTCGTGAAATACAATAAAGGAAAGTGCTCACTGCTAAAACACAGTTTAGTTTTGAACACTCAAAAAGTGCACATGGCCCTAAGAGAAAACAAAGGATATAGACAGGAAACTTCCATTATAATGACTTGTAGGGCTTGTCAGTGTCTAAATGTGTTACAACAATAGTCTCTGATGTGATGTGTGAAGGTTTGCAGTTTCCAAGCGGCAGAGGTTGAGTTTCTTTGTAGTCACTTTCACAGAATCCATTAATAACACTCATTAGACATTCCCAATCTATTTGAGCTGAAATGCTGTCGCTTCCTACTGCTTCAGCATCAGACAATGATCCCACATCAGTCAGTGTACTGCAAACAGAGCAATGCAATTAGACAAAAAGCCATTTGATCAGTGAGACTGTAGTGCAGGTTAAAGACCCAATTCATCACATCTGCCAGACTGGAAAATTAGCCATATTGAGTGACTCTGCTTGCACTTCCATGTGATGATGCAGTTTAAAATGCATCTCATGCTTTATAGCATTTAAGTAACTTTTTCCCCTGGAAACTAAGTAGCACTGAAACATCAAAAGCATCAATGGGATTTAGTGTCTGAAATGGAAAGAGCCTGAGGATGCTGGTCCTATATGTTTTAGCTTTGATTGAATTAAGTGCGCGAATGGCACTCTGTAGGAATAAAAAGCTATTTATTAGTGAATACTGTGGGTCTCTGAGGAACTCCAGCATTTGCTGTATAGAGAAGCATACTGGCAATGTATCTTAAGCTTCTTTTTCTTGAAACTCTTAAGTGTAAATGCTGCCATCCGAACCCTGCACCAAACATGCGGGCCGAGACTGCTAAAAAGATGGGTCTCTGTCTGCTTCTAAACCAACTCTGGTATGGTTTAATTGAAATATGAATGTGACACAAATCAAATACTTCTAAACACACCAGAAACAGGAAGCATTAACAAGATGCGATGATATGCGACATGATTTCACAAAGGGAACAAGTATCCAAAACATGTCATTCAACCCAACCAATCAGGCTGTGAACATACCACTATGCCTTTAGGTTCAGTATCTTTAGGTTCGCTGTCAAAAATGCCATTGTAAACACTAGGGATGCACCGAATAATCGGCCACCGAAAGACTTTTATCACCGAAACAACACGGCCGAAACAGTATGTTGACGCAAACAGAACGTGCTTGTCTGAAGCAACACGTCTGCGGTGTGGACGTATTTCAGTATATACGAGAAAGACCCACAGAAACTTGTAATGCCGAAATTTCAAGAGGGGGTGTGTCTGCAGTCGTGCGCGCTGTGATGAGAGCAGAGATCGAGGCAGATGTAGCTTTCAGTGAGTGAAAAACAATGGCTTGGTGTTACGTCGCAATATTTTAAAGATATGTCTTTTCTATATACTGTATTTTTATAAATATTAATGTTTTAACCCTCTGGGCCTCCTCATTAAGGGGTCACACTTGGCTCCCTCGCGGTCAAAAGTGACCGAAGCCTTAAAAAGTAACTTTTTTTTTTCTTCAGGAAAATCAATTAAATATATTTTTGTTCAATAATATTTTGTAATTATTATTTAGAATTTTGAGCATTTTTTATGAATCTATGCAATATTTATACAGTTTTAATGAGCAATTTTTTCCCAGTAGAATTATATTTTATATTATATTTTTTAATTAATTATGTATTTATTATTTTTCAAAAAATACAACATTTCACATTAAAATAGAGTAAAAGCATTTAAAATCCATTTTTTTAAAGTGAAAATTGCACCATCTAGTGGCATAAAAAATAAAAACTTGTGTAATGCCATGTAAACTCCTGTGTCTCCCTATATACATATATACAGGGGCTTTGGGATTCCTATTGTTTTTTTTTCTTTTTACTGTTTCTTCATTTTATTAGGCTTTGCATTTAGAAATATATTCAGACATTCTAAAAGATAAATTTTGGCAAGGTTTAGATATTTTTTTGATTGGATAAATATCAGGTTTTGCATTTTTCTGCTTATTTCTGTGTGTCTGTGTGTGTGCCTGTGTGTGTGTGTGTGTGCGCGTGTGTGTGCGTGTGTGTGTCAGTTCTGTACTTTTGTTATTTTAGAGTGTCAGTCCTTGCTTGCTGAACACTTCTTTTCAGCACAGTTGCTCATTTGTAGCTTGTATTACCAAAAGATTATCTGAATTATCACATTTTTTCGTATTTCCCATTCATTTCCTATGTCGGTCATTTCTGACCGCGAAGGAGCCAAGTGTGACTATTTTTTTTTTTGACCCTTTAACATATCCGAATCATGTCACTGATTTTTTTTTGTACTCACATAGCTAATGCAACAAAAGTCACCAAGTGTCATCTCATTCTGATGAAGCTACGATTTTTAAAAATTCAAAACATAAAATTTTTCGGTCAAAAATGACCGAAGAGGCCCAGAGGGTTAAACCATAGAGGTGAGCCAATGGATATCAAACTGCGCAATATGTGAAAGTGAAAGTAAAAACTGACAGTGCTTTCAGCATCTGACGTGCATTCTCTCAGAGACAATGAGAGACGATTATAATTCATATGCTGATATTAATTTAGTCCCCTAATATTTTTCTTGTTCCCCGAACATGGTGGGGAAAAAAAATAAATAAATAAACGTATTTTGTCTAAAAGTCTAAAATAAAGCTCTTAATTTTCATTGATGACTGGAGTGTTATTAGAGGTTAAGAAAGTCTTAATTATGATTTCAGGTGGTCTTAAATGTGGGGACTGAAAGACAAGAATTGCGATGAAACTTCAAAAGGCTATCGATTGAATAAATATGAGCGCTGCACGTTTCAAAGTCATTTGCTGCGCTGCTTTGTGTACCATTCTGACAGCGCCTCCTGCTGGAAGAGAAACGCATAGAGTTGTAAATGTGAACTGATGGATCCACAAGATAATGTGTTATAAAAATGTAAGCAATTTAAACAAAGGCAGTAAAATATATGTATATGTTATTTAAGTAATATAATACTTGATTGCTAGTAATTGTTTAAATTAATATAATTGATTTATTCTTTGAAACTTTAATATTAATTTATGCAATTGCAATGCCTTGATTTTAGTAAGATTAGTACACAGTCATAGCCTTAAATGCAATGGTACTATTAATTGGGATAATTCTTTCGCTGTTTTTCGGTTTTCGGCCTTGGTTTCCTCTTTTTCGGTTTTCGGTTTCGGCCAAGAATTTTCATTTCGGTGCATCCCTAGTAAACACTGAGCGGACTAGGACCAAATATATAATTTTCCTTTTTGGTCCGAACCAAATGAACCAAACAAACCAAACTACAAGTGTGAACACACCCTTAGTGCCCATGCAGGTCAACAATTCATTCTGCACTCTACTAACTAACCTATCCAAAGGCAAAAAGACAAAAATACGAGATACGACAAATACAAATGCATTACAGATGGAATCTAAAAATCACAAAAAATTAAGGTTGTTCAAGTTGTAGAAGATTTCGTTTCATCATCAGTTTTGGAAAAATGTAGCATCGCTTTACTTGCTCACCAATGGATCCTTTGCAGTAAATGGATGCCGCCATAATGATACACAGAACCCACATGACTTCCATCAATTAATGTCTTGTAAAGCCCAAATCTGCGTGTTTGTAAGAAACAAACACATCATTAAGATGTTTTTAGCTTTAACTTCTGGCTAAAATACAAGTCCATAATCCATAAAAACACTTCCTCTAGTAAAAAAGTTCATCTCCTGCTGTCCTCTCACATCAAAACGCACCCACATATTTGTTTAAAGCTGTTTTGGACTGTTTTGCCTTGTAAACGATGTGTGATCTGTTAAAATTTCTCTCTAATTTCAGACAAGACTACTTTTTCACTGGAGGGAGCATTATTATGGATTATGGACTTAGCCGGAAGCAACGGTTGAAGTTAAAAACATCTTAATGATGGATTTGTTTCTTAGAAACATGCAGCTTTTGCTTCACAAGACGTTAATTGATGGACTGGAGTCATGTGAATTCATGTGGATTATTGTGATGTTCACTGCAGGGGTTCTATTGGTGAGCAAGTGATGGAACGCTACATTTTTCCAAATCTGATGAAGAAACAAACTCATCTACATTTTGGATGGCCTGAGGGTGAGGATATTTTCAGCTAATTTTCGGGTTTTGGGTGAACTATTCCTTTAATGCAATACAGACACAGAAAGATGGAGTTGGAGAAGCAACAAATGGAAATGAAAGACCTGTGCTTTACGGCAGCTGACCCATTGGCTCAGATTTTGTACGCCGGGCGCTCTGCCACCCTCACCGTGGCCCGAGCACACAACAGGAATATGGGTAATTTGTCCGCTTGTTTGGATAATCCGCCATCTGCTCTAGCAGGCCTCGGATGCGCTCTGAGCTTCACAAACCTTGGAACGGACACAAAATTACACCATCTGCAGCCCGAGGACAATAGAAATGCGTTTCATAACACTGCACGTCTCCTGTTGCAAAGACTAGATTGATAAACAACAAGCGATAAATGATGTATTATCACACAGAGAGAAAGGGAACAAAGTCAATCTGTTGAGTGATCTTGAAATCTCATGTGCCTTAAAGGGAAAGTCCAAAAATTATTATTCTGTCACCATTTACTGATGGTGCTCCAAACCAATATGAGTTTCTGTTTTTCTGTGGAACGCAAAAAGAGAGAAAAAACAAAAGACACAAGAAAGTCATATGGATTTGGAACAGCATGAGGGTAAATTAATGATGATACAACTTTAATGTTTAAGTAAACAACTACTTTAAATCAAACTAGAGTTTCCTGAACCTAGACAAGGGGGTCTGTAAAGAAACAAAGCATGCAGAACTTACATTTTAATGACATTTCTTAACTATTAATTTCAGAACTAAAGATCTGATTTAATACTGATTTAATTTATACTCATGAAAACTGAATAAATAAGCTAAACATTGATGTATGGTTTGATAGGATAGAACAATATTTGGCGAGATATAACTATTTGAAAATCTGAGGGTGCAAAAACATCTAAATATTGAGAAAATCGCCTTTAAAGTTGTCCAAATTAAGCACTTAGCAATGCATGTTACTCATCAAAAATTTAATTTTGATATATCCACAGCAGAACATGTACAAAATATCTTCATAGAACATGATCTTTACTTAATATCCTAATGATTTTTGGCATAAAAGAAAAATCGATCATTTTGACCCATACAATTTATTGTTGGTTATTGCTACAAATATACCTGTTCTACTTAAGACTACCTAGGGTTACATATACAGTGCACAGCATAAATGAGTACACCCCCTCTTAATATATATAAAAGATGTATTTTATTAATGATCACTAATATAATTCATGGAAAGATGGCAATATTTAAATGTATTAAACATATACTTAATAAAAACAACAAAATATATGCCAATATTTCCTGTAATATAAGTAAATTACCCAATATTGTTTAAATAATGGATTGCAGAAATGAGTACCCTATAAGTAATTCAGCAAATGTATAATATTCTAGTACTTAATATGTCCTCCACAACATTAAGTATACTGCTCTGACCCTTCTTGGCACTGAGTGTACAAGTTCATGGCAAATTTTCACATCTGTCCTGTTTAACTCTTGGAGGACGACCTCCTTATATGCCCTGGTCTTTAATGGGGAGTTTTGCTTAGCTAATCTCTACAGAATCCCCCACAGCTGCTCAAGAGTGTTAATACTGAGTGCAATACATGTCCACGGAAGGATTTTCACCTTGGGAGAATAAATATCCTCATTGTCATGCTGAAAAAATGCCCAATAATGCAGGGAATGAGGGGAGGGTAGCCTCTGCAGTTTCAGTTTTTTGTATTACATCACACAGTAGTGTGTGAATTCATGACAGCACTGATAAAGTACAGCTCCCTCACACCTTCAGCACTCATACATCCCTGTAGAAGAGCTTTACTACCACTGAACGTCACTGTAGGTACCAGGCACTTCTTGCTGTACTCCTCCTGTAGCAACACCAGAACATTTTGGATGCTTCTGGATCTGAAATGATTGACTTGGTCACTTGACACCAGAGTATGGATTCCCAGAAGTCTATATTTTGTAAATATGGGCCTTGGAAGAGGTTAAATGAGTTTACTGTGCTTTGGCTACAGTAGGTAATTCTAGTGGTGACAATAACCATGCATGTCACTTCTGCAGGCTGCTTCGTACTCTGTGAGATAAAGTGTCACTCTTTTCATAGCTTTTGCCGGCTCTGATACATTTACATGGTATTTCTCCACCTCATTTTGTAGCAAAAATTCACTCATCATTAAATGAAAACTTAAAGTGAAGACCTGGTTATTTCAGGAGCCTTGTCACAAGTCCATTATTTTTGAATGTCAGTGCTACTTCTGCTATATTTTCACACTTAAAACAATAATTTGGTATTCCTCTTGTATCACTGTCCTCTTTTCTGCTAAGAAATAAGTCACCTGGCAGTTCTCTCCCAAGTGGTTTCATTGTTGACAGCATTAAGTCTGTGTATGATTCAGTAGGCTATAAAACGCCTTTAACTGTCAGGAAATTGCTTGTCTTTAAAAGTCTTGGTTCAGTATACTTACTGGTTGATCAAAAATATCTTTAAACCTACACTTTTGTTTTCTTTTTTAGTTTTATTTAGTAACTTTCGGGAGGGTGTACTCATTTTTGCAACACAACATTTTATCACTTTGACAGGAAAATCTTAATTTGCTAAATAATTTTGACATTCTTCTTTGGTAATTGATCAAGCAGGCCTGTTAGAACATTATATCTCCAAAGAATCCTAATATGTCTTTCAAGTGAAGAGTAATTGCTCAATTTGTTAAGTTTTAGAGGCGGTGTACTCATTTATGCTGTGCACTGTAACATTTAGGGTTCTATGATTTCCACCATGCAAAAAAAAAAATCAAAGGTCTAAAGCTTAACTTAAAGAAATGATGACAAAAATATTACTATTATATAGTTCATTGTTCTTCTAAAAAAAAAAACTAATAATAATAATAATACATTTTTTAAATATTGTTTTAATTTTAATAGTTAATTTTTAATAGTTTTAATTTATTAAAATTAAATGATAAACCTATGTTGTGAATCACTTTGTTTGCAAAAAGAAAAAAGATTAATTGGATTGTTCTATAGTTTTATGCATTCATTTGATTACTACTATATTTTGTAAGAAATTTGCATGAAAGCATAAAACATAATCCAGAAAAAAAGTAAAGCAAAATATTTCATAGGGTACTGTCATTGTTAAAGTTAAGAGATTTTAGTAATATTTTTGATTATTAAAATTTAAATCCATGCAAAAAAAAAAAAAAAAAAAAGTACAGCAAAATTGAAAATGAAAATAAAATAAAACTGTTTTTAAATAAGACCTCAAACATATTTTCGTTTTTTTATTTTGGAAAAAAAAAACGTCATAAAGTGTTACCAAGATAATCTAGTTGTTTTTTTATACTGGAGTTCATATTGATCCTATTTGAATGTAAAAACCCTGCTAAATTTGAAAACAGTGTACCAAGTAACGCACACACACAAAAAAACTATTCTAGTAGACGAGCAGATTTTTGACTGCTGAAATTGAGCGTGGCACACGTCAGCTCCTAATTTTAGTGCAGTGATCCAGCACTGCTTGACCATCAGATAAAGATGACAATTACACTGCTGCTTCCTCTGACAGGAAAACATGGCCGTCTGCCAGAGGCACAGAGATGACACTGTAACACTGTGAGCTCTCACACTCCACTCATCTCAACCCAAACACACACAAAGAGACATCCTTTACCAAGCTCTTTGTTCAGGGAATCTTCTCTCAATCTCAGCCGAGCAAAGCCAGGTTCAGAGGGACACGTGAAAAAGAGATGAGAGTGTGATGAATCTGGGCTCCCTGTGGCCCCGCGGACAGACACAACGAGACCCCATCACTCATTGGGACCAAAACAAGCAGTGAGAGCATTTCTCCTCGAGAAACAGAGACACAAACGTCATGGTCTCTGCTTCATTTTTAACCAAGTTATAACACACAGGCTGAATCAACACCCATGCCAGCGGGTGTGTTATCATGCATGTGTGTATTTCATATGTGGAGGTCACGCGGTCAGAACACGCTAGAGGCAGTGCTGCATGACACCACGGAAAAATCTGTTCCACACAAGAGAATTCAAGACGGTTTTGTGCTGCAACGCACCATCTCCATTTTAGTCAATTAAACCACTAATACACAGATTGACTAACGGGACTCCAGTGACAGATACATTTAACTCAATTTAGCTTAGATTCAGAGAAAACCATGAAAATAATTGCAAAAGTGTTCAAATTTACACATTTTTCATGTGCTATTTTTCTCAGTTCTCACACATTGTTATTGCAAAATCACTGAAAGAGAAAGCCGAACCACAACCACAAAAGTTTTATGTGACCCAAAATACAGTAAAAACTATTTATTCTATTTGAATATATTCTAAAATAAAATGTATTAATCAAAGCATCATTATTCCAGTCTTCAGTGTCACATGATCCTTCAGAAATCATTTTAATATGCTGATTTGCTGCTCAAGAAACAGAATCTTTCTGATCATTATTAACGTTAAAAACAGTTGTCCTGCTGAATATTTTTGTGGAAATCGTGATACATTATTTTTTTCAGGATTCTTTGATAAATAGAAAATTCAAAAGAACAGCATTTATTTGAAATGGAAATCTTTAGTAACATTATAAATGTCCTTATCGGCTCAATTGGTCAATTTAATGAAAAAAGTGTGAATTTACCTTTGAAAAAAAAAATCATGATCAGTAATATATAAAAGGGCTGTAAGCTATTTCTAGTAAAAACAAACATAGAAATGTTCATACTACCTGTCACGAATCCGGTCCGTGGCTTTTCGTCCGCTCGCCATAATATGTCGCACTGTCATTGATACTGACTCTCACACTACACAGACTGTTGCATGTCACCCCGGACTACATTTCCCATCACCCATTGCGCTGATTACACACACACACAGCTGCAACCAATCAAACAGACTCTATACGCCTTGGACTTCTTCTTCCTGATTGCAAAGTATTGCATTGCATAGCACTCTCCAAGTGTTAGCAACTCTACAGAGCTATTTCTAAGTTTCCTGAGCCCAGTTAGTCTTGTTCTAGTCTAGTCTTCCGTGTCTTGATTTCCTGCCTGGTTTATCTCGTTCTGTCTGTTTCTCTGCCTGCCCTGGATGTCTCACCTGTTTTGGATTACTCTTTGTCTTGCCGTTTCGGACTCTGGTTGCCCCGAGTCTGGACTATAGTTTATCTGTTTGGATTACCCGTTTGCGTATAAGGCAAGGTTAAAAAAGAAATGATTGATTCAGTCAGTGTGGAAGAACTTGACTGGTCTGCATTACAAGTCCTAATCCCAGCTGATTTTAAATGAAGACCTTGAGCCAAAAACTCATCACCAAACACCAATGACTTGTATGGGTACAGTCATTTTAGACAAATCTAAAACTACAATTTTTAAATACATTAATTATGTTTCCATATTTGTTTTCACAGTTTTGGAAGTGTCTTTTTCTGTTCTAAAGAAAGGGGTGTCCCAATACTTTTGTCCATGTAGTGCATGTACAAGTCATTGGTGTTCTGCTGGGATTAAGACTTGGCTTTCTGCAGACCAGTCAAGTTCTTCCACACTGAGTGAATCTATCATTTCTATTTGAACCTTGCCTTATACACAGAGGCATTGCCATGTTAAAATAGAAAAGGGTCCTGTCCAAACTGTTGCTATATAATTAGAAGCACACAATTCCCTAGAATATCATTATATGCTTGCTTAAAATTTAAGATTTGTGACTACGGTAGTCCAACCTGTTCATTAGAAGGGGGTGTCCCAATATAAGTGTATATTTGAAACAATTCTTTCTTTTTTTTATTCTTGCGGTATTAGCTCTATTCAATAACAACACACAAAAAATTATAATAATAATTTACACCAATCACACGTTAAAAGAAACCAGTTTAGAGATTAAAATAGAAAATCCAAAAGAAAGTCCAAAACCAATGTCGTCTACATGAGCAGCACAGCTCAATCTTCCCGCTAAACCAAAATCTCCAGACTCACGTTTAAAAGTCACCTTCCCACATCAGTGGCCAACACCAACATTACCGTCTCACATTACAGGCAAACTAACCTGAATTAAAGTACTCAGTCAATTGGCACGGTGGAAACCATTGAGAAAGTTCTGGCACTGAAAGTCAATTATATCCGTCTCATTTACTGAGCTCACAATCATTTAGTAAGCAGAAAACACACGCAGCACCTCATAAACTGCAGCAACACAATAGAAGGACAAGCTTCATGTAAAAAGCCTCATCGGGCATATCTGTGCTCATGGTAATGAAGGCCATCTGACTCTGAGATGAGCTGTGCTGAGTAAACAGGAGTGCAGAACAGTTTACTCAACCATCTGTGAGCTGCTCCGCCGCAAGATAACAGAATGTTTATGGCGCGACAGCAGGGCACATACAGACACACGCTACAGTAGCCGCGGACCAGTGAACATAGTAAACACTGAAATACATTCCATCCTCAAACACGCACTAAATCAACAGAATAGAGTGCAACCGGGCTAGGCTCAGGAATAGTTTTTCCTTATTACATTTTCCCCCCATTCGGAATTTAAAATGACTTTGTTAACAAGTTATAAGACATGAACCAATCCAACCTGCTTTGAGGTGAATCATTACAAACTTTGATTTGAAACAAGAAAATATTTGAAAATCAGACAAAAAGAGAAGCAGACAAGTGGGGAAAGAACTACAATCTCATGAGGCAGTGTGAATGACACTGCAATGAGAACTAATGAATACATGTAAAACAACCAAACTTTTAGTGCAACCAGAAAATATAAATATAAAATTATAAATATAAAATCTTATTCAAGATATAAAAAATATATATAAGAGTTTGATTCTAAAATAACACTGATGAGAGCAAAAGAGATGGTACGAATCACTCTTACGATTCTTTTTTTCCCTCTTTTTTTTAAACCAGGAACTATGCTGTTAAACTATTTTAAAAGTAAGTTGAAATAATGTGGACTGATGGCTTTAACAAAAGCATATACGATCAATTAACAACCTTATAGCTCAAAGTAGGTCTCTCTTTAAAGGTTTATAGATTATTGTTCAAAATCAATTCCCCATTTGGAGAAAATCAATATAATTTTTACTTCTAAGATACAACTGTTGTGTTCAGTTAGGCCAGTGCCTGTTTGTTAACGATATACTATTATATTCTTGATTATGCTTTATGTTACCTACATATTTGTCAGCTCCACTAAACACAGTTTAAATCTACTAGGCAGAAGTCCACGCAATTTAATCTAAAGTATAACAAAAACCATTCTATTCTACATATGTGACCCGGACCACAAAACCAGTCTTAAGTAGCATGGGTATATTTGTAGCAATAGCCAAAAATATGTTGCATGGGTCAAAAAATATCATTAGGATATTAAGTAAAGATCATGTTCCATGAAGATATTTGAAAATTTCTTACATTAATATAAAAAAACTTTATTTTTGATTGGTAACATGCATTGCCAAGAACTTCATTAGGACAACTCAAGAATCTCAGTTTCAAAAATTTGACCCTCATGGCTGGTTTTGTGGTCCAGGGTCTTAAAAGGAAGCAAGGTAGCTCACTAAGTTTTGAAACAGAGCCTCACTGTGTTGTGTGTGTGTGTGTTTGAAAGCAGAGTAAGTTCTTCAGGCTACACTGGCCTACTTAGAGAAGAGAGAGAGAGAGAGAGAGAGAGAGAGAGAGAGAGAGAGAGAGAGGAGAGAGAGAGAGAGAAGAGAGAGAGAGAGAGAGAGAGAGAGAGAGAGAGAGAGAGAGAGAGAGAGAACGGCTGTTTGTGTCTGAGAAAGTGAGATCTCAATTGAGCAATTTCTTCTCAGACAGACACGCTCTCTCTCCGTTTCAACACTTTCTCAACAGCTTTTCAGCAGCACATTTCTGTAAAATGACAGAATGCAGCAGAATACGTGACAACAGTCTCCTGTCTCAGAGATGCATTGGCGGCTCCTGGTACACATTGGCTGCTGCTGGCATCAGGATGGGAATTATTGCTGAATTTGCCATTTCCCTGAACACCATTTAATCACTTCTCGCTAATGAAGGACGGTGTTTCCGTGTGTCTTTCAACTATGAATGAAAAATGAGAGGCCTGCAATATCTAACTTCATTGTTTACTTTGTTCAAACTTCTATTTTACTATTTTACTAAGTACATTGTATGGGTTGAAATTATACATTTTTTTTAATGTCAAAAATCATTAGGATATTAGGTAAAGATCATGTTCCATAAAGATATTTTGTAAACCATTCCTACCATAAATATATCAAAACTTTTTACATTACTGATTAGTAATATGCATTTCTAAGAACTTAATTTGGACAACTTTAAAGGTAATTTTCTCAGTATTTAGATTTTTTGCACCCTCAGATTCCAGATTTTCAAAGAGTTGTATCTCAGCCAAATATTGTCCTATCCTAACAAACCATACATCAATGGAAAGCTTATTTATTCATATTTCAAATTATGTATAAATATCACATATCACATATTATACTGGATACAATGATTTAGCATTATCATTATTATTTTTAAAATGTCCATTATAACACTTGCTTTAGCCAGTGACATTAAGGGAATTTGATT
>NC_133371.1:13199384-13240436 GCF_049309525.1 Garra rufa
AATTGCAATCTGGCGGATCTCCTGGTCTTCATTAAGGGACGTCCTGATTTCCCTTTTCTCATTGTGCTAAATTAGACTCTTTTAAAAGCCAACCTCGTCCTCCTGTTAGCATTCAGCAGACAGCTAATTACAAACCGAAAAAAGCCATGCAGAATCAGGAGCGAGGCAATGGCCGCTGTAATGGACGTGGACAGCTGGTGGGATCCGATCTGACTCTTCAATCAAAAAGATGCGCTTCTGATGACTGAGAGCGATGGAGATGCTCCCATCTCATCTCATCTGTGGTCAGAGACATGGCCGGCTGCCTGCACTACTTCAGCGAGAGGACCGTCTCTCAGATCAGATAGAAAGAACTGCATGATTACTGGGAACTTGCTGTTTGGCAGCAGCGTAATAAAGTTTTAACTGACCAGTAGATACAGAATATGTTCAGATATAAGATACTGTATGTTCAGAACATACGTAGATATGTTTAGACTAAAATTCAGGGAAATCCCTTTTCTTCCTAGCCATGTTAAATATTTAGACTTCATGAAAAATAAAAACACATTTCCATGTAAATGTGTTGGAAGTCTTAAAATCAAAGCATACAAAACTGATACCAATAAACCAAAAGCAATGTTCATGTTATGCTGATTAAAAAAACTGTTGAAACCCAGTGACGATGCAACTGTAACATGGTACAGAAACAAATCGTTTGAACATTGTGAAGAGAGAGCTGAAAATGGAATCAAACTCTAGTTCAGACTGGGTAATTGAACCAATTGCGAAAACAGCCTAAAGAACCTTATATGTTATTTTAATGTGAAGCCTGTGTCAAAATGAGTTACCTTTGAAATACAATTCCTCGCATGTTAATTAAATGCCACTTTAATTTAAATGCCACTTGACTGGATTATTGTGCATGTATGGATGTGTGTGCCTATGTATCCTCATTAAATCCTAAAGAGGTCATGCTCGCTTGGAGCTTCATTTCCCCTGTTCTCAGTCATGTGGCCTAATTGTAGTTTTAATTGACCTCGGTCTAGAGGGGGATTCATGGATGTGTCGACAGTAATGACAGTGACCTCAAACACTGTAAAAAGTCAACCAGTTTCTATCAGATCCTAATGATGAATTGAATGATGATCCGGGGCTCACATTTACATCACATATCCTTACTACAGTAAGTCAGTATGTCCATTTAACTCTCCTAGGCCTCTGATAATTAATAGTCCATGAGTTTTTTGTAACATAGTACTGCACGCCCATCCTGAAAAAAAATACTTAAACTAAGGTGTTTTGCTGGTCTTAGCTGGTGTTTATCTGCCAAAATGCTCAAAACCCTAACCAGCTTGACTAAGTTGGGAGAAAAGCCACTTTCGACTTGTTTTTCAAGCAGGGTCTTTTATGTCTTTCAGCAGAAGTAGGTGCATGGTTCTCTTTGTAAGTTTAGTTTTAGATACACTGTGTCATTTCTGCATCTGACACTGCCAGCATTTGCACCTTCTAAACATGTTGTTTTTAGGCTTTGGCGGTGGATTTCTGTGTTTGTTTTCATCGCTTGACATCTTTGTGCCAATATGTCTTGATAAAGACTTTGTTGCTGTTGACAGACGAGACAGCTTATGCCGAGTTCAGACTGCATGATTTTAGCCCCGATTTTGACTCGCCGACAGGTTTTGAGAAATCGCCGACAAATGCCCGAAATCACAGGCAAATCGGTGCTCGTTCATGTGAGTGACAATCACACAGTGTGAACTATCAAAGACGCGATCTGAGAGAATTCAAAATCATACCGTGTGAAAGGTGATCTGACTGAAAATCACATCGGCGATTACCTACAGCCAATGAGACAGCAACATCCAGGCCAGCGGGAAGTTGGGGGAGGAGTTACGAAGGTATAGACCACAATATCAACAAGAATAGCTTCGGCTTCTTTTCTTTTCACTGCAAATGAGTGCACATGCAATTTGTATGACAAGCTTCTTGCGGGCTACCATTTTTTTTCATAATAATACCAGTCTCACGTGAGAACTTGCACGCCTGACCTCGCGTTGTTTCCATGTCACTTCTCGTATGTGTTTGGTTGTGAGACGTAGTTTGCGGCCCGGGACAAAGTTGTCGGCGATTCTTCCTATTGAAAAGTCATGCAGTGTGAAACCCCCTGTTGCCGATCCATCGTGCAGTGTGAACACAGCAGTGACGGAATGCTACCCCAGATAGTCATGCAGTGTGAAAACATTTGTGACGCGAGTGCTTTGAAAATTGTGCAGTCTGAACTCGGCATTAGCGTTCAGCATTGAGATTTAGATCTTTTCTGGTCTAGTTTTATAGCCAGGTTACTTGTTAAACATTGTGTAAAAAAAAAAAAAAAAGATTTTTTTCATAGTTAGAGTAATGGAACTTTTATAAGAAAACACTATTTCAGGTTTCTACTAAATTTCATGCTTAATTCAATACATTATTTGCAGTTTCGTTGTAACAATATATTAAATTTACTAGCAATTTGAGTGAATTTTACATCAATTTTGCACTTAAAGTGCACATAAACTCATAAAGGTGCCCATATGTCACCCTGGACCACAAAACCAGTTTTAAGTAGCACAGGTATATTTGTAGCAATAGCCAAAAATACATTGTATGGGTCAAAATGATCGTTTTTTTTTTCTTTTATACTAAAAATCATTAGGATATAAAGTAAAGATCATGTTCCATGAAGATATTTTATAAATTTCCTACCTAGTAATATGCTTAGCTAAGAACTTCTTTTGGACAACTTTAAAGACAATTTTCTAAATTTTTGATCAGATTCCTGTTTTTCAAATAGTTGTATCTCGGCCAAATATTGTCATACACTACCAAACCATACATCAGTTGAAAGCTTATTTCAGATGATGTATAAATCTCACTTTAAAAAAAAAAAAACCCTTATGACTGGTTTTGTGGTCCAGGGTCACATATTTTATCCTCATAAACTGTTTTTCATCTTAATTTGAAGTAAAGGGGTCAATATGTCTGCCATTTCGCCATGTGTCTTTGAATTAAACATGCAAATTTTGAAGTAGAAAAAAATGAAATGGCATTATTAACATCGTAAATCTAGCAAAGTTTATATTTTCATTTTTAAAAATACAACTTTGGCTATTCTACTTCAAAAGTGCATGTTTAGTTTAATGTGTTACTTCTTTCTGTACAATTATTTTAGCAATTCTAGCAATTTCTGAATGAAAAATGTTTCTATACCATTTGATATTTTATCTTTGTAAACAGTTTTACACTTTAACCTGCAGCCAACAGGTCTTCTGTTCAGTCAAGTGTGTCTTTGCCATATTCATGTGGTTTTTGCACAAGATGTTACCTCGTTCTGTATAGGGTTCGGACTTATAAATTATACATCGCAAGGCGATCAAAGACAATTAATAGGCAACTGGCCACTTGACTCAGCCCTTCCCTCCCTCTTAACCTTTCAAGCGCTGCGTTTCCTGAATAAATAATCGTAGCGCTCTGTGTCGAAACTTAATTCACATAGATTGTGATTCAGGAGTAAAGCTGCTCCGCTTGACATGCTTCTGAGAAGACTGATAGCCATCAGCTGATGTTAGACAATGCTGTCAGGATCCTCACCATCCCATTAGCTCACATCAGTGTGCCGGGAAAGATAGCAGACCTACAATAGATTGAGGCAGCAGGGGGAAAACACACAAGGTATATTTCAAATGGAAGTTTTAGAATTAGACAGAGATTGAATGCCGGTTCAGGAGGTTTACTCTGTACAACGAGTCCAGACATCTCTTTGTCTTATCGCAGTAATACACAGCAGCTTTCTGCCATTATCGGAAAAACAGGGGCAGTCTACAAAATAGTGCTTATGTTTGTCCTGACCTTAATCTGGCCAATGAAGGTATGAGTCACTTTGTTAATCTTGCAGTGTCTTGTGTTTGGAGTCATGCAATCAGATATTATACAAAATACTTTTCTACCAGTGTGTTTTTTGCAAGGCAAGCAGTTCCTGCTAAAAAAATGTGGATGAGAAAAGAATCAACAGTACAAAAATAAAACTAATCAATTACTGTGAAACATGAGATGAAATGATGCATAAAGCTCTCGTTTTTCCTGAAGTAAAAATAATAATTTCAAAGGACTCAAGTCTCATCTTTGAGCGATTCTGTCATTTGTCAACTAAAAAGTCAATTAAACATTTATAAGCCAAATGACTTCGGATTTGTGTTGTCAATTATAGTTCTTAGAAAGAAAATCGGAAAAGAACATTTACTCTGTAGATTTGTTTAGAACAACTGACAAGCGACAACTTTAGAGCTAAAAAAATTAATAAAAATAAGAGAGATTCATGTAATAGTGTTTTTCAAATGTATGTTCTGTGCATTGTATCTCTCAGTGAAGTTGCAATAAAAAATATTAAATAGTGCAAAAGTGATAACAGCAGACTTCACGCATGTGAACAATGAAGTACAGACAGAAAAGCATAAACACTGTTATTGGCAGATTATCCGGTTAATGCTGGATATATAGATGGTCAACAAATTAACCTGAATAGGCAACATGAGAAAAAAATGGACAGACTATGTCCTACTCTGACATCACCTTAGTTACTTTTAGCCTCTTCAAAATGAATTTCAAATGATCTGAGAGTGAGTCAGTTCTAGCAAGCATTCTAATAAACTGATTAAACTGGACTAGAAAGCCTTGAACACAGAGAAAAGACTTTGAATTTGTCTCCTTTCAGAAGTCAACACACAAATTTAATAAGCTGTTCTTCACACTCTCACTTGCTTCTCGAAAAGTCAGTGAAAGTTCACCCTTCCTCCTCTGGCACAGGGGCGTCATTTACTGCAGACTGCCAGATGTCGTCATGAATCTTTATTAAAGAAAGACGATAACCAAGTCTCTGTGCTCCCATGTCATAGCAGGTATGTCAAACTCCCCGACACGGTTTTAAGAGCCTGGCCTATTTTCTGCCGCTCCAGCTCCTCAGTACATTTCATTTTCTCCGCGTTATTTCACAGAACTGAGAGACCCAAATAGAATAGCGAGCTCTCATCCCCGGCTCCGCTTTTCAATTATCCTCCCTCAAGCCAGCCGAAAGAGCTGCGGAGCTTATGTAATAACCAGACTGAAGAAAGGTAAAGGCAGAGGAGGAGAGGAGTGAACAATGGACACAAAATATTGAGCATGGCCAGCAATGTGTGCTCCTCCAGCAAGATATTGTACGTAAAAGGCCTCTCTATCTTTAACACACACTCCAGATGTGATGCAGTCCAGGGTTTCAGCAGTGTAATCGAGCTCATGGCCCTCCAGAGCCACTCATACATCTAACATCTCAGGATAGTAAAAACTCACTGCTTTGTTAGACATATTACAGCATGGGACATTAAAAAAGTACACTTTACACAAGTACATGAATACTACACAAATTTTCAAAATGGACTAGATGAACCACTAGTCCAAGTCATCCCATTTACTGTATTATGAAGCAATATTAGTGTTATTATTAGTGTTCTATCAGTTTTTTTTTTAAATCTATTTACCTAAAGGCCTATTTTTTAAACTTTTGAAATGTGTGCATCACCTTTAATGTTAAATTATTACAATTTATCAATATATTCTATAGGCTTTTACCAGTCAGATTAAATAGTTTACACTGCAAAATTACAACTACAACAAATACCGTTATGAGATTAATGTTTTAAATACATTTATGAATATACAAATATGAAATGCATAGTTTTTAACATACTAAACTACCAGTAGGTGGCGGTAAGTCATTAATGAGTGAGTCATTGAGTTCTTTATTCAACTGATTTGTTCAAAACACTAAATCGTTCAGTAACAAAACAATGCGGAGTGTTGTTTGGAGAATGTGCTATACTTCTGCTGTAATCCTTGTTTGGAACTATTTTCGTTGGTGACATAACAGTAAATACTGTGTCTAAAATGTAAGTAACTTAATAACTACTTGACTAATTACTTGTTTATTGAACTAAAGTCAATGTACATTTGCAATCGTGAGAATATTCAGCAATATAGCTTCCTTGGTATGTAACTGAACTATATCATGTTATAAATAAACTACACATTTTGAATTTTTACCTCAGTTTGTTTCTTCTGAGTTTCTTTATATGTGCTGTTACACTCATAGCAACCTTGGTACCAGAAATACACTATCTATTATCAATCGCTGTTTACGCTAAATGTATTAATTTCAGAAAAATCATTCTTATTCATTTTAATGCTTCGCTGGCTATTTTTTTGTCACTTAAGTTTTAATCAGGCTGTTTGTCCGGTCGGGCAAATAAAAATAAAAATCATTTAAAGCTAGCTAGAAGGCTGGTGGTCTGCTAGCTATAGCTCAACCTATATTTATTATTATTGTTATTATTGAGAACATTATATACAGAAAAAGGGTATTTCCAATGTCCAATGATTGTAAGACGTCATTAGGTCCGTCAGACTGCAGATATTATAGTGGTAATAACACCAAAAATATTTAAGACCCATCGAATCTGAATTAAAGACATTTTAATACTTTTTAATGACTCACAGACAATCTGTTAATGCTAAAAAAGAATGATTTTTTAGTGCTTTTATAGTTTAGAAGCACATTTCTGCCTTTAGACTCTCTAAAAAATGGCACCATTCACTTCCACTGCATGTGCCTTCTAGTCACATCGATGTTTGCTGGACTAGACAAAATGAATGTTTGAGGTAATCAACGTTACACGATTTTAAGTTCACCTAACCTTGATGTGTTCTTGCAAAAAAAAAAAAACAGCAGATAAACAGACTACAAACAGTAGATCTATGTGCATCCAGGGTCTTTTAAGTGTGCTTTCAAACTGGACCTGGATGAGTGGAAGACTGCCGATGCAAATATAGGACAAGACTGTCTCTGGGGAGAGGGAAGGGTTGGGCTGGAAACACAGAACAAAAGAAAACGCAAAACTCCAGCAGGCACACAGAGTATGAATTTAGTTATGAATAAATGACAGCAGACTGGTCTGAAAAATGGATCGGACGGGCTGGTCAGCGAGCAGGAGTTCTGGAACAAATCCGACATGACTTCACAGAGGAGTGCCTACGTCCCACTGAGTCCCAATTACTCACTACGAAACTGCAATCTTGCACGTATCTCAGAAATGGATTGTGGGCCTGTACGTAGTAGCCTCCTGAGCCTATAGAGAAGGCAGGAGCTCAACAGAAATAACGATACCAGGCTGCATAATAATAAAAAGCTTGGTTGTGTCATATCCAACAAGCAAGGAGACTAAATAATGTTTGGCCACCAGATACAGAGGTTCCAATTTGAGCATTCAATATAACTTGTGTGACTTACTGTATGTGACCATCTGACCACACATAATGTATTCCAATTAAAACAAGGTGAAAAGTGTTAATATTTTTGTCTGACTTTAAATGTGTTCTACTTTTGTTATGGGTAAAGCTGACAATAATTATGTATAATTATCTATTCAACATATAGCTTTGGGCAAGCCATATATTCCCTCCAGAAGTACTAGCACTCATTTGTCCTATATGGTTCACTAATCATTCATTATTTATTCATCCCACCATGATCAATACAGAAAGAAAGAGAGAGCGAGAGAGAGAAATGTTCTTGCCCTCCTTTACTAGAGAAAAACAATGAAAACATCACGTCTGTATGGACGAAAAGGTGGCTTCACAAAGTAATTGAGAGTTTATTAAGGCTGCCACTAGGGGGGTAGTCCTGTCTGAAGGTCACCAAAATTAAATATGGATGGCTTAAGTGTGGTTAAAGATCTATAAACCCATAAAAATGCCTCTTTTAGTGTTCAGCAGCCATGTTTTAAACTTAAATGAACGGACCTAGGATAGAGCCCTGAGGTACACCATAGGAAAGAAGGGGAGATCCTTGCTTCCACTGCCTTTGTGCTGTTCTCTGACAGGTCAGTTAAACTGGGTTAAAGTTTACCAGCAACACTAAAAACCCAGACCTGTTAATGAACAGCAACCCAAGACAAAGAGACAAAATGACAAAACATCATTTAGTACATGACACACCCAATGAGGTGGAAATAAGAGGCCATTACAATGCCAAAGGGGATGGTTTTCATCCTCTAAGCATATTGCTGTTGATTGCCAGCAGCACTCTGGGTAATTACTCCCTTTCTAATAAATGAAAACGTCCCTTACACAATATCTCCTGTTCTATGATGGGACTAACTGTGGTTTCTGAATATGCAAAGTAAGTTTGTGGCCAGCCAAGAAGGTGATTAGTTTATGGGAAACTCTCTGATTTTCTCTCTACAAGCACAAAATGTTCAGATCACAATAATTGCTGACATTTTAATGAAGGTATACAGTATTTTATGACAATGAGTTACAAAAAAGTTCAAAATTACGCTATTGAATGAGAACATTTTCAGCTAATTTTAACAATCTAGAATTGCCACTGTATTTTAAAGTAGCCAAAATAACAGTATAGCAATACACCATATTCACACACATTCACATACTTGAAGTCTTAGTTCACCTATTAATGAAAATTTGGTCATTAATTATTTACCCTCATGTTGTTCCAAACCTGTAAGACCTTCTTTCATCTATGGAACATAGTTTAAGATATTTTTGATGACTCTCCCATAGACAGCAAGGGCACTACCATGTTCAAGGCCCAGAAAAGCACCAAGATGATCGACAAAGTAGTCCATGTGACATCAGTGGTTCAACTGTAATTTTACGAAGTTACGATAATACATTTTTGTGCAAAGAAAACAAAAAATAATTACTTATTTCCACATTTCCGTCTCTTCTGCATGAATGAACCCACACTGACCCAGATCCGGTGTTATGACGCTGAACACATGCGGCATGTCTTTTTTACATGTGGAAAAAAAATGCGCAGACGTCCCAGCGCCGCCACCCGTATGCGTCGTCGTACTCTCTAAAAAAACATGTCCACAAGTTCATGTGGCTCTCCCTAAAAAAGCGTCACTTGTTTTCTTTGTGCAAAAAAGTATTATCATAGCTTCATGAACCTTGAACGTGGTAGTACCCTTGCTGTCTATGGGAGGGTCAGACAGGAACAACATGAGGGTAATTAATGACAGAATTTTCATTTTTGGGTGAACTAAACCTTTAAGCTCTTACAGTAACTGCATGCCATTAACTCTAATGACTTTCTGTTTTGGATAAATACATAAAGGGGTCCTATTATGCTCTTTTACAAGGTCTTAATTTTGTTTTGGGGGTGTACTTGAACATGCTGTCATGCTTGGTGGTTCGAAAAATGCATAATTTTCACATAATTTACATTTTTACAACAGCTTTCTCCCCAGGCTGGCACAAACGGCTCGATTAGTTCCGGGTTCCACCTTCTGAAAAACCAAATGTATTGTGATTGGTTAGCAGTCCCACTGCGTTGCGATTGGCAAACAGCGTAGACTGTGTTCCGCCCTGCCGCGCCCCTTCCCAAAGCAGCAAACTAGATTAAAGTGATTCTTACGTTTTAAATATGGATATTTTTCTTATAAAAACACATCGGATCGCTAAAGGAGGCTTTTACCGACCGCCCCGGAGCCATGTGAGGCACTTTTTTATTATGGATCGATTTGTTTTGGACTGATGGAGAGACACACTCGTCTATACTGTTCAGTTCTAAAGCTTGAGAGCCAGGATTATTTTTAATGTAACTCCGATTGCATTCGTCTGATAGAAGGAAGTCATATACACCTAGGATGCATGAAGGGTGAGTAAATAAAATGCTACAGTATTGTTGGTCCTATCGTCAGCCTGCGAGATCTCCGATACATGATATTATCATTATTGTGCTAATGTATTTATTATTTACATGCCTGAAACCATAAGGCTAGTGAAGCTATCTACACAGTATGATGAATAAATGTCTTACCACACACTGCACGTCTACGGCGCGGCTCCGACGCGTGCACGGATGATCACTAGTCAATGTTCGTGTTTACATCTGCGTGTGTTTGAACCCTCTATGCGCACGTCAATGGCGTGGCTCCAGCATGGATTCCGGAGCAGTTTGTGGACTCTTTAGTTAAAGCTGAGATGACCTGCGGCTCGCTGAAGCATCCCAGAAGCGGCTGTCCATAATACATCACTAAAGTTAGGCGAGTCCCCCACCCGAATTGAATTTCCGTAGGCGGGATACCACGTTGACATCATTGCTTGCAGAAAACAAATGCTGTAGTCCAAATGAGCCATTCGTTGTAGTTCTTCAAAAGGGACTTTTTAAAAACTAAATATCTCCCTTTGGAGTGGACTTTGAGATTTGTAACTTTGTAGATGCTTTTTATGCCCAAACATACACACCACACACTGGCTAAAGTTCAAAAAGTGAAAAAGCATAATAGGACCCCTATAAAATAACATACATGAAATTTTACCGTCCTAGTCAAGTATCAACAAAATCAAACTTCAGCGAGGTGCTTATGTCCTTAGTATCAACAAAATCAAACTTCAGCGAGGTGCTTGTGTCATGGCTTTGTTATTTGAATTATTTACAATGTCTCTTGGGAGCAGTGCTGACTCAGGATGAGGGATCATTGTAATTATAATGGCTTTTCCTTAAGCAAATGCCAACACAGGGGAACGGCCCACCTGGGACAGTTCAAGACAGGTCTTTAGTGCTCACATGCAGCCATTCGATGGTTAGAGCTCCAATGCGGATGGTCCCTAGAGAGTTCTATAAATCCCCTCTATAGGCACCAGCACTATGGCAGAAATTATAAAGATTCCCACTGGTGTCAGTTACAAAATGTAACGACTGGTCAGGATAGAATCGAATAGAATATTAAATTGGTGTATTTAGTATATGAACCTAACTAGCATAACATTTATCAATGGTTATTCATTGGGTCTGGGAAACAGCAAGTCCACATAAAACATTTCTGACCTAAGAACTGAATTTTAGCGACGTCTATGACTATTTGCATCAAAAGGAAACAATCAACAACTGTCATAAAGCTTAAACCACATCCAGATATCGGAGGAAATAACCAATGAATATACAATAAAGATTTCCATAAACACACACAAATATAAAACAAGGTTTGTCATTGTGTTGTCTTTGTTTTGTCATTGGGCGTGTACAGATTAATTTGAAGCATGACAGTGATGAAGAGGCCGGCTCTGGAGGGAAGGGGCAATTACTTCATCCCGCCGCTCCCCTGCCTTTATGAGGCAAACCTGGCTCGGAGTCAGGCTCTTCCAGGACGGATGCAGTAATAGCATTTCCAAAAGCAAATAAAAGAGGAGGCTCATCCATCTACCCATGCCCTCTCCCTCTCCTTCTCTCTCTCATGTAATCGCATTAGACGAGGGGCTTTTACCACCACCTGCTCAATGCAATAAAGCAGACGTCAATGCTCTCTGCACTCCGTCTCCCTTTCAGTCACTCTGCTCAAGTTCACATGGAACAGGCATGCAATGCTCATACACATGCACAGACACACACACACAGACACACAGACACATTTTATATACTTTATTTGATCACACATTACAAGTCAAATTTCATTAGGGATCAAATTTTTTTTTAAATAATCCAACAGATTAAAACAGATCAGCACATTGTTATGAATTAAACCTGTTCTAAGGGTACAGGAAACATCGCCTCTTCACACACACACACACACACACACACACACACACACACACACACACACACACTGGTTTACATGTTTTATGGGGACATTCCATAGGCGTAATGGTTTTTATACTGTACAAACCGTATTTTCTATCGCCCTAACCCTACCCTACACCTAAACCTAGCCCTCACAGGAGATTGTGCACACTTTTACTTCCTCAAAAAAACTCATTGTGCATGATTTATAAGCCTGTTTCCTCATGGGGACCTGAGAAATGTCCCCACAAGGTCAAAATTTACTGGTATTCCTATCCTTGTGGGGACATTTGGTCCCCACAACGTGATGAATACCAGGTACACACACACACACACACACACACACACACACACACAAACCACTACATTACTGTAGCAGAGCCAGACTACAATTAACCACTATACAATCAAACAAACTCAACTTTAACTCTATTCAAGAACAAGTGGCGTACCACAAATCTCAAGCGGCTCTTCTGCAAACTGTGATACGGATCCTGCACATGTTATAACACATATGCCGCTCTAATGTGGAGAACAATACTTTTGGAAACACAAATACAATGTAATTGGCTCAAAAGACTAAAAACAAAACAGAGGACACACAGTTTTCTGCCACACATCCATCTGTTTTCAAATCAGTTTCATGTGGTGTAGTTTTAAATGCATTTGACTGAGAGCTGGTGAAATATAAAATATTTAGCCATTGATTTAAATGAAGCAACACTGAATACTGGAACGATGTCCAAGGTTTAAGGTTTCTATATTGTTAAACTGGTGGATACATGAAAATGATCAAATATTTTTTTTAATGTGTTTATTCATTCAAAGACAGTGTACAAAATACTACTTATGCGTGGTTCAGGGATCAGTTATAGAATGTTCTTGAGTGGCCTGTTCAGTCTCCAGACTTAATTTGTATTGAAAATATATGGTTGAATTTTACGAAAGCAGTGGCGATGTAAAAACCAAAGATTATCAGTGATCTGCAAGCTTGTTCAGGTGAGGAATGGGCCAAGAGTGTAGTAGAGAGGTGACAGAAGCTTCTAAGCAATTACAGGCAGTGTTTATTTGTGGACACTCTGCACCAAATGTTACTTTTGGGGGTTGAATAATTTTGAACATGTTAAATTTTTATCATGATTCATCAATGTTACATTCTCAGAAATCATTCAAATGTGTATTAATAAACTTTCTCTAATAGTTTACTGATGACTTTGTTGAATTGTTTTCATAAAATTGTGTTCTCTGCAGCAAAATGTCTTGCAGATCAAGAGGGTTGAATAATTTTGATTGCAGCTGTATATCAAATAACATGAAAAAGGACAAAAAACATTCACTACACACTACTGGTTATACACTACCGGGGTCAACTGTTTGGAATAATTAAATCGTTTTCATATTAATTTATTAATTTTTTGTGGAAATTGTGATAAACCACTAAGTTTTGGATCAGCAAGATTCAAGAAAAGAAAGTGTCACAAAAGATTTCTATGTCAGATAAATGCTGTTCTTATGAACATTCCATTCATCAAAGCATCCTGAAAAATAAAATGTATTTCCACAAAAATATTTGGCAGCACAACTGTTTCTTGAGCAGCAAATCAGCATAATATAATGATTTCTGAAGGAGTAATGATGCTGAAAATTCAGCTCTGATCACATAAATAAATTATTTTACAATAATTTTACTGTAGTTGTATTTAAATAAATGCAACCCTAGTGAGCAGAAAACACTTCTTTCAGAAACATTATTAAATACTAACTATTCTCATTATTATGAGAAGTAGAGTATTTTCTATATTGCCCAGCTCCAAGTTGTCCAGTCTGAACACGGGGTTTAAGCCAAGCGCTGGTCAGACTCAGGCCAAGCGTGTGGGTGGAGGTGACTGATCAGAGACGGGTGTTCACACAAGGCCTCAATCTGTTCAGAGCAGAACAGCTGTTCTCAGAACAGCCTGTGTCACAGCTCTGCTCCCGCTCTGCCAGAGAGAGGCAATTGTAGGCCACAACATGAAACATCACCCTTCGCATTCAGACACGCACCAGACTCTTGTACTTTAGCCAAAAAATGCTTCTCTCATGGAGTTCCATGGAAAATATATACAGGAACAACTTGGTGACCATATGCTAGTGCCACGCACGTGGACGCCTGAGAGCTGAGCACCCACAATGCAACATGGCAGGAAACTGCAATCCCATAGTGACCCCATCTTGGTGACCCGTGTGTCGCCGCCAAAGTCCCCTGGGAAGTGTTGATGGAGTTCCCTTTCCTGCCAATAAAGCTGACGTCTGACGACACGGTCGCCGCAGGCCAGGCAACTCAACATGAACTTACTTCAAAGCAATCTTGTCACACAGGAGTCTCTGAAACAGGAACACTGTAAAAAATTTCATTAGAAAAAAAGATTGAACCAAGTGGCATTTATTTATTTTTTATTCCGAAATTATTTATTTAGATAGTTGTTTATTTTCAGTAGTTTCAGTTTTGCTCAAAATAAATTAGTTTAGGAATGGCATTTGTAACCCATGTTGTTTGTAATGAATTCCACTATAATTTATGTTAGCTTCATACTTATATTCTTCATTCCTGTTCTGTTCTAAATACTGTTACATGGTTTGTTGTTCAGTAAGAAGAACTACAATACATGTTTATAGTGTTTATAATGTTTCTAAATGTCTTGTTTTAGTAAAGGAAAAAAATTCAGGATTTCTATTCATATAGTAGACTTCTATGGTGCCCCTGGGTTTGAACTTCCAAAATGCAGTTTAAATGCAGCTTCAAAGGGCTCTAAATGATCCCAGCCGAAGAAGAAAGGTCTTATCTAGTGAAATGATTGGTTATTTGACAATTTATATACTTTTTAACCGCAAATGCTCATCTTGTCTAGCTCTGTGTGAACTCTGTGTATTTCAAACTCGGCACCATAGAAGTCCACTATATGGAGAGGAATCCTGAAATGCTTTCCTCAAAAAACAATTTCTTTACGACTGAATAAAGACAAACATGTTGGATTACAAGGCGGTGAGTAAATTATCTGTACATTTTTGGTCTGGAAGTGAACTTTTAAGGTACATTAAGTATAAAACACAAAAATAACTTTAAAACAAGAGAGCAGATTGAACCAAACACATCTGATCTAAAATAATTGTCCTAAATCTTGAGATTGTGTGTCATTTTTTGTCTTCCAGCACCTGTTGGCACTGATTCATCATGCTGTTATTAGTAATCCCAATGACAAATGATGCTCTCGGGTAAGTTTTATTCCAGAGCTGATCAATCTTACTGTAATATAATTAGATTTCCCCTGCATGACTCTCAATTATGAATAAGGAGTCCCTGGTCTTCATCGAGGAGCCGCTGAAGGTTTGAACGCTGGAGACTTTGTAAGTGACAGCCGTAAAAGTTCATTTCAATATAATGAGTTCAAGCAGTAAAGCTCTTGAGTAAAGTGCCAAGTGAGTGCTCCTATTTTCTCAATGCTCCTGAAACCTGTGTGACTGTACAGCTGGAAACTGTCAGTCTCTCTTACAGGAACCCATCGAATACACACTGACGAACCTCAACGCAAACACACACGCACACATACATGGCCCAATAGAGTGTATGAGTAACACACTCCAGGTTTTAAGAGCTCAAACAGCAGAAGTGACTCACCTGAGCAGCTAAAATTGAAATCTTAAACATCCCCTGTGATTAACAGAGCAGGTTAATATTTACCCTGTAGAAGCACTTGGTGAATTTAAAAAGGATGTTAAATGTGTGTCAGACTGGATCATAGGTCTGCACAATTTAAAAGGGGATAAATCTGTGACTTTCCATATAAAAAGAAAGAAAGAAAGAATTAATGCCCTAGAATATTCTCTTAAATACAAACAAAAAACAAGCAATCTCTTTAGTTTGTCATTCTTTCCTTCGACAAAAATAAGTACACATAAAACCAGAGCAAGATAAACAGAGCAATAAATCAATAGAGTTTCTATTTTTAAAGCAGCTATAAGTGAGTGCTGATGCTGAAGAGGTCTTCTGTTATAAAGAAGCAGGTTTAAATAAGAACAAGACCAGGCTGGCAGAAATGTTCTTCGAGATGCACTAGAGTAAGAATCCCACCATTACCAGCCAAATTTAAATCACCATATTAAAATCTTACTCCGTTAAAGAGAGCGAGAGAATTTTGTACTTTTATAAGTTCAGATTTACTAACAATGCTCATTGACATTTTCATACTCTATTCAGAAGCCTAATGGAGACATTTTATCCTGGACCGGTGACCCAACCCCCACGCCCCACCCCGACTCCAGACCAAAACCATCCTGTAAATCACATAAAGCTGAAAATCAATATGCTTAGTCAATTACACAGACGCAGCCAATCTGGAGACAGCACTGGATCTGGACAACCCATCACAGTCAGATCATACAGCACTCATCCCATTAGATATATACGGCGCAGATCACATTAATAGCACCATCAATACTTAATCAAGGCTGCCTCTGTCTCTCACTCACAGAATAATGCTGGTGGTGCCATCAACACTCAACAAAAACAGGGTTACTCCAAAACTGCTGTTTTGATTCAACAAATTCACATCAAATACTCCTATACAGGAGATAAGAGATAATGGCATTTGTGCAAATTTCAATTAATATGTCAAAAAGACAAAAACAGAACATACAACACAAACAAAAAACCTAACCAAGTACAAAAAAGTAAATGAAACACATGAAAACATTTGGAATTTGCAAAAAAGCACCTAAAGGACCCTCAGACTGTGAGAAACAAGATTCTCTGGTCTGATAAACCTCAATTCCAAGCATCACTTTTGAAGGAAACCAGGCACTGCTCATCACCTGCAGAGTACCATCCCAAAAGTAAAGTGTGCTGGTAGCAGCCTCATGCTGTGGGGCTGTTTTTAGCGGCAGGGACTGAAGAACTCTTCAGAGTAGAAGAAAAGCTCAATACATCAAAATATTAAAATAGCCTTAATGAATACAAAGTCCAGAGTATTCAGAGACTGGGCAGAAGGTTCACCTTCCAACAGGGCAATGACCCTAAGCACACAGCAAGAGTGGCTTATAGACAACTCTGTGAATGTCCTTTGGAGGCCCAGCCAGAGCCTGGAGCCAGAGCCTCACCTAAAACTGTCTGTGAGACCCAATCCAAGCTGACAGAGATTAAGTGGTGAAGAGGTGAGGCAAAGAATGGCAGATAATTGTGCAAATCTTGTCGCATCATATTCAAAAAGACTTGAGTCAAGGGTATGAATACTTATGCAATGTACTTTTTTTTATACATTTTTGAAGTTGTGACAATTCTGTTATTGCGTTGTCATTATGTTGCATGGAGTGAAGATTGAGGTGGAAAAAAGTAATTTAAAACAACAAAACAAAAAGTGAAAAAAATTAAAGGGTATGAATACTTTCGCAATGCAGTGTAATAGAAAAACACGAAACAAAGCACAGAAGAAAAAAAAAACATTAAGAATGAAACAAAATGCATTAAACAAAACAAAAAATAAACCAAGACACAAAAAGCATAAAACAAAACAAAAAAATTAAACAAAAACATTAAAAAGGCATTAAACAAAAAGGTTTAGAAAAAAGGAATTAAAGCATGAAATGAAACAAAACAAAACCAAGAAGCAAACAAAAGAAAAACCCAAACAAATACAAAAAAACACAAAACATACTATAACTATCCAAAACACAAAACAAAAAGCCAAAGATAAACAAACAAACAAACAAAAAAATCACAAGAAAACACAAAACAAAAACAAAAACGCTTAAAACAAACAAAACAAAACAAAGCATAAAACAAAACTGAAAAATTGTGCTCTCCTTTGAAACCATGCTGTTATAACGGGAGATTGCGAGGGCGATGCTATGTGGATTTATTATAGGGTGCTGTCACTGGTTCCCAACGCTGGTCCAACACAAGACATCCTAAACGTGTTTCAGATCTTAAGTTCTGATGAGCTAAATAAGAAGTGTTTAGAAAGACATATTACATGCACAGTGCTGCGGCTTCAGGACTCATTTCTTGTCTTGTCTGCATGTAAATTCTACTCCAGCTTGTGCACTTATCGAGCTTACACTTGAAACTTGACATTGTCTACAGCAAATATTGTGGAACTTATGATAAATCGCTTGCAATATTCCTCATTTGAGAGTCACTTTGGATAAAAGCATCTGCTAAATGAATAAATGTAAATGTATGATACTGTGCTCAGTCTAAATAACAGCACAGCTCTCTTAAATAAGACACATGATCTGTGAGTTACGCAGCACACAAGTTAAAATCTTTGGCCTGCTGGTTTAGCAAACTGCGGCAGAAGTGCTGAGATCCTGCGGGACTGATTACACTGGACATTACTGACTGATAAGGGCTTGTGTAAACAGTGCAGGACAATTGGACACACACACACACACACACACACACACACACACACACACACACACACACACTTGTAACAAAGGTCAGTAGGGTTGTACTAACCACACTGATGTAAAACAGGGAGAATGTGGCCTTGCATAAAATATTTTGTTGCATAAGAATTGTTCTCAATGTAATTGGGGCTACATTGCAATCTCTTTAAACTAATATAAAATATTATATTTTATTATTTTTTTATTACATTATTTATAATAATATTATTTTATCTGAATATTTGCAATATTATTATTACATTATTAAAAATAATAGTTTGATAAACTGTACTTTGAGAAGTACATTCTCCTGTAGAAAAGGAATATATTTGTCATAATTTCTTCAAGTTAAACCAAACGTTTATTTTGTGGGCTTGTGGTGAGCAGCGTGTAGTTTCAGTGTGTTTAACGGTAGCTTGTGCAAAGCGCAGTCTCTTTTATTTCAGAAGGGAGTGAATTAATAAATAACTGCACAGAAACATGGATGAACTAAATGAGCAAGTGAAGCCCTACAGGAGGACATTAGTGACAGAAACATTCGACACCCCCACAACTAATTACTCTGAATTCAACACATTTGCCGAGGTTATTGTTTCACCACTGTGCCGCTAATGGTCCCTTCAGAGAGATATTGAGAGTGTTTATTTGAGACTGAGACAGAGAGAATTGGAAATGGATCCAGGTGTCCTCATGAGACTTAATACAGGCAAGCAAAGAAAAAAAAAGAATGTAAATGTTTCAGTTCAGTTGGAAAAATTGCTCCATTTTCCAGGGAATCTGAATTTAAGCAAAACATAACAGAGAGAAGGTCAACGCTGAATAAATGCCATGTGTAAATGTGTGCGGGAGGAAAACAGAACAGAAACTTCAAAAAGACAAGCCCTTAAGAGCATCAGAGGAGCCATGATGCCCTGAGTCTACTACTTTTATAAAGACAATAAGACGAGATTGTGTGTTAGTGTATTAGTTTACTCTCATATAGCCAGTGTGTGTGTGTGTGTGTGTGTGTGTGTGTGTGTGTGTGTGTATGAGCATTACTCATAAAAAACATTGTTCTTTCTAGTCACCACATCACTACATAAGTTAACACCCAAACACATTATGCCAACACATGATGACATACAGTGCCTTGCAAAAGTATTATTATTTTTTTAATGTTTACATGTATTCATGTTGCTGCCTTATTTTAAACTGCTTTAAATTACTTTTTCCCCCACATCAATCCACACTCCATACAACATAATGACAAAACAAAAACAGAATTGTCAAAGCTTCGTAAATGTTATTAAAAAAAAACTAAAATAAGTATGTTGCATAAGTATTCATACTTAGCTGACGCATCTTTACGGCTTTAAGTCTTTTTGGGTATGATGTGACAATCTTTGCACATCTGCATTTGGCTATTATCTGCCAGTCTTTGTCTCACCTCTTCACCTCTCAAGCTCTGTCAGCTTGGATGCGGCCAGACGCACATTTTCAGGTTTCTCCAGAAATGTTTGACTGGGTTCAAGCCCAGGCTGTGGCTGGGCCACTCAGGGACATTCACAGAGTTGTCTTTTAGCTACTCTTGCTGTGTGCTAAGGGTCATGGGTCATTGCCCTGTTGGAAGGTGAACCTTCTGCCCAGTCTGAGGTTCTCAATGCTCTTCGGTGCATTGAGCTTTTCTTCTACTCTGACGAGTCCTTCAGTCCATACTGCTGAAAAACTACCCCACAGCATGAGGCTGCTACCACCTCACTTTACTTTTAGGATAGTACTCTGCAGGTGATGAGCAGTGCCTGGTTTCCTTCAAACATGGAATTGAGGTTCCAAGTGTGTTTTCATGTGTCTTCACTGATGAGAAGATTGAGTTTGGCCACACCACCATATAGACCGGATTGGTAGAGTGGTACAGTGATGTTTTCCTTCTGTAGATTTCTCCTATCTCCACATATGATCATGGAGCTCAACTAGAATGACCATCAGGTTCTTGGTAACCAGTCTAACCAAAGCCCTTCTCCATCAATTGCTCAGTTTGGCCAGTAGGCCAGCTTTAGAAAGAGTCCTGGTTGTTTTAAAGTTCTTCCATTAAGGGTAATGGAGTCTGCATGCTTCTGTGAACCTTCAATGCAGAAGACTTTTTTCTGAACTGTTACTCATATTTGTGACTTGATGCAATCCTGTCCCTGAGCCTTACATTTAGTTGTTTTTTTTTTTTTTACCTCAGGGCTTGGTTTTTGCTCTCATGCATTTTCAGCTGTTAGAACCTTTTATTAAGATGTTTGTGCCTTTTCAAATTATACCCATTCAATTCAATTTCCCACAGGTGAACTTCACTCAAAGTGTAGTAACATCTACAAGCAATATAAATGCTGTTGAGCTAAATTTCAACTGTCCCAGATAAGGGTATGAATACTTATGGTTAAGTAAAAAAAACGAGCAAATATGTTAAAACCCTGTTTTTTTTGCTTTGTCATTATAGTATATGTAGTGTAGACTGATGTGGGGAAAAAAGAAATTTAAAGCAGTTTAACATAAGGCAGCAACATAACAAAATGTGAAAAAAATGAAGGGTTATGAATACTTTCGCAAGGCACTGTAGCAATACAGTGCCCAAAAGTCTCAGACCACAATGATTCATGCAAAGTCGCTCAAAAAGTTTTTTTTGTTTTGTTTTTTTAAAAATACATATTTTTGTTTATCATAAATGCATTAAACTAATCTAAAGTGACAGTAAATACATTTATGATGTTACAAAAGATTTCTAATTCAAATAAATACTGTGCTTTTTAACTTTCTATTCATCAAAGAATCCTGAAAAATAAAACATGTTATGGCTTCCACAAAAATATTCGGCATCACAACTGTTTTTAACTAGGGATGCACCGATCTGTATCGGCCGATCACTTGCGCGTTTTGTCAGTAAAGCCGGTTCTGTAATCAGCGGTAAATGCCATCAGGTGCGTGATTTCACGTTGAGCCGTATATACTACACACAGCCGTTGTTCACTGACGAGCGGTAAACAACGGCTGTGTGTAGTATATACGGCTCAACGTGAAATCACGCACCTGATGGCATTTACCGCTGATTACAGAACCGGCTTTACTGACAAAACGCGCAAGCATGATCGGCCGATTCGTATCGGTGCATCCCTATTTTTAACACTGATAATAATCAGAAATGTTTCTTGAGCAGCAAATCAGCAATTACATTTATTTCTGAATGATCATGTAACACTTAAGAGTGGAGTAATGATGCTGAAAATTCAGCTTAGATCACAGGAATATATTATATTTTACAATACACTACCGTTCAAAAGTTTGGGGTCAGTAAGACTTGTAATAGTCTTTAAAGAAGTCTCTTATGCTCATAGAGGCTGCGTTTATTTGATTAAAAATACAGAAAAAAACAGTAATATTGCAAAATGTTTTTACAATATAAAATAACTTTTTTTTATTATTTTAACATACTTTAAAATAGAATTTATTCCTGTGATGAAAAGCTGAATTTTTTATCAGCTGTTACTCCAGTCTTAAGTGTCACATGATCCTTAGATAATATCAACAGTTGTGCTGCCAGATGTTTTTTGGAACTAGTGATTTTTTTTTTCTTCAGGATTCTTTCATGAATAACAAGTTTAAAAAGTACAGTGTTTATTCAAAATATAAATATTTTATAACTATGTAAATTATTTATTATTAACTTTTAATAAACTTTTAATTATTAACTTAATACATCCTTGGTGAATAAAAGTATTAATTTCTTAAAAAAAAGAAACAATAAAAATGTACTGACCCCAAACTTTTGAACGGTAGTGTATATTCACATAGAAAACAGCCATTTTAAAATGTAATTATATTTCACTCTTTTACTCTATTTTTGTTCAAATAAATGCAGTCTTGGTGAGCAGAAGAGACTTCTTTTAAGCACATTAAAAAATATAACCGACTTCAAACCTTTGAACCAGGTGGTTCTTCGTCTGGACTGCACAGAGAGGTTTGCTTTAGGATTAAAGTGGATGCAGGTTTATCGATCTGTGAAATCCATCAGATCCCAGAGCGGCAACTATAATGTGCTGGTCAAACTGAGGCACTGGACCAATGATGACCACAGACTGACAGAGATAACAGATCAACATTTACTGAAAACCTGCGTAAGATCATTTCTAACAGTGTTAAGCAGCAATGCTAACTTAACATTAACATAGATGTTTATTTATGACCTGTTTATTAGGCTGTAAAAGCTAGCCTAGTCTGGTTCTAACTGATTTAAATACATTAAACTGCATCAAAATGAAAGTTAATAAGCCCCAAAATCCCAATAAACCAACAAAACAGACAAGACTAACCACGCCGGGAGACCAGTTCACCACTGTAGGCTAGTACAAAATGTTTATTTGTTCAGCAGAGGATTGTTACACCAAACTGGAAAGTATGATTCATTTTACTGTAATGATTCATTTGGATGGAACAAACATTGCGCGCAAAAACAACTCACTGTGCTCCCAGAAGTCTTCTTTCAGCTTACCTGTAGTATGTACATACTGCTTTTTAATCAATGTTTTCAAGTTATTTATAGAAAATAGTGTGTTATTATTTTTGTAGGTCATGTTTAGCATATCTTTGTGCTTACTTTTGATTCTGCAGCACCCATTGAGCCAGATATTATATCTTAAAGGGTTAAACAGACTATAAGCTACTTTTAAGGTTTTCAAAAGGGAATTTTAACCAGACCTTGGTTACTCCAAAACCGCTTTTCACCAAACTACTCATTATTTCAAGCAAACAGTTTCATAACTGACCTAAATGAGCTGACATTTGCCAGACTGAAAGTCTCAATGTGAGATTAATCGAAAAAATTAGACAGATAAATTGGATAATTAAACTTGAAAGCATTTTTGAAATTGACACAAAGTCCATCCTCCTGCTTCCCATCATCTGTTCTCCTGTTCCTCTCATCTGACTGCAGTGATATGGTCCGCATCAGACTGTACTGACCGGAAACTTTCACCCATTCCACTGCTTCAGAGGACTAAGAGAAGGAAGGAAATGGGGAGAGGAGGAGGACAGGAAGGAAGGAAACCAAATTATGTTCTTCAAAAAAAAAAAAAGGGCCTGGAAAGTGTGCAGCCAACATGACAGATATGAATAGAGTCATTAAGCTTTAACTCAATCCATACTCGCAGGAGCATCTCATATACTCTAACATGAGGAATGAGTGTCTGGCTTCTGCACCAGATCATAATGATGATGATGATAATGAAGAAGATGATGTCCAGGAGAGAATCACTCTCACTGATGCCCATCAGAAACCACTAGTTACAGACATTACAAAGGTCTTGAATATTGTATTGCATCCAGTTCCTCATATAGAAGAACTGCTTCTTGAGCTGGCAGAGAAAAAGTGCTGGTCACTTTCTATAAAGACTTCATACATAATGCATAGCAAATGTATCCATAATGCCTGCTGATACGGTCTAGAATTATCCATTACATCTTTTCATAAATTATTGTCACCACAATATACATTTTATATGACTTGCCTACTAACTGACATCTTCGACAAAGGCATCGACAGAATGAAAGAACAAAAAAATGCACAGTAAAAAAAAAAAAAAAAAAAAAATTCACAATAACATATCTCCATGTAGACATTTTTATTTTATTTTGTTTTATTTTTGTTATTAAAATAGGAACAACAAAACAACTTACAAGCACAATAGAACAAAAAAGCTAATTAAACAAATGAACGTTTTTCAGCTAAAGTAGGTTTAATTTAGGCTTAACATGTAGTAAAAATAAATTGAATCATCAAATGTATAAATAAATCACTGCATAGTCTTCACTGTGTGAATGAAAATATAATTTGATTTTTAATAAAGATCCAAAAGAGATTCAGTCAAGAGAAGAGATTTTATTAATTTGTCTTTTGTTCTTTTATTAACATTAATGACACAGACAGCAGCAATAATATTAGACTGACTACACGGATTCACTATACTGAAAAACATTTGGATTTCACCAAACTGTTTATTTTTATTTAATACATAACTGACTGTTTACATGAATGCTCCACACGACATAAAAAAAAAAAAAATGAAATGAAGGAGACCTATTATGTAAATATAACACTACATTAAATAAAATAAAATAAAATAAAATAAAATAAAATAAACACAATAAAATAAAATAAAAAGGAAGGCTCAATATGTTAATACAACACTATATTACAAAAAAATTAAATAATAAAATTACGGAGACTCAATACATTAGTATAACACTATATTAAAATAAAATAAAATAAAATAAAATAAAATAAAATAAACAAGGTTCAATATGTTAATTTAACACTACATTAACATAAAATAAATAAAACTAAATAAAATTATAAAAAGAAGAAAGTTCAATATGTTAATATAACACTACATTAAAATAAAATAAAATAAAATAAAATAAAATGTAAGTGGTGCAATATTAATATAATGCTACATTAAAATAAAATAAAATAACATAAAAATAAATTATAAAAAAATAAAAGGAGGCTCAATGTTAATATAACACTATATTAACATAAAACAACAAAATTATAAAAGGAAGGAGACTGAATAAGTTAATATAAAACTACATTAAATAAAATTCAATATTAAATAAAATAAAATAAAATAAATAAAATAAAATAAAATAAATTAAATTAAGGGAAGGAGGCTCAATGTGTTAATATAACACATGTCAGCCAACAGGGCCATGGGCTAAAAGTTTAGTCTCTTAGATTCAGTGTTCACCACAGTCAGGATGGCACAAGGATGACTTGAAACTATTTTAAAGTGAAATGAATATTCAATCCATCTATTTTTCATATAGATTAGCTTATAGATAGCTATTCATCCATGCATTTGTTTCAGTTTTAACTTTAACTTTTTTTTTATCAAAATGCCATAACTGGGTTTTCTAGAGAAATCATTAGTCTGCTTAAACTCTACCCTTTTAACATTCAAATATGCTTCTATTCGATCAATAACCAGTGCACAGAATCTCACCCCATTTTTTATTATCTTTTTCAATAACCAATTTCACTCTCAAAAGATCTGTCTTTACACTGCAAACATACAGGCAATTTACTGTTTAGAATAACATGGGTAGGATAAAAAAAAATCTCTTCTCTTTGTTTCTTTATTATTATTATTTTTTATTTTATTTTTTTATTTTATTTTTTTATGTAGTGTTGTATTAGCATATTTAGCCTTCCTCATTTTTGGCTTAATGTCTGCCAACACAGCCGTGGGCTAAAAGTTTGGTCTCTTAGATTCAGTGTTCACCACAGTCAGCACCTCTTTTGAGCTCATGCGGTCATTACATTAAGGGAGCGATACATCAATCAATGAGTGGGAGGACTGATACTGACCTACTGCTGAGGACACTTAATAGCCATCATCCACAGAAACGCCCACTATCTGCTTCAGCCGCCCTATACGCATCCTCCAGGAACGCCAATGTTAACATTTCCACGCAGAGGAAGTGTGTCATCACTCCCAAATACTTTCACCGCTAACTAAACATAGAATTACATAAGCAGAGTGCTGTCTGTACACGTCTGCAGATGAACGCGCTCATGAGTGCCGGAACATCACAGAACATGCAGCAGCTCGTCTGAGCGCAGAAACCAGACATGGGAAACGGAAAGTGTGTGTGTGTGTGTGTGTGTGTGTGTGTGTGTGTGTGTGTGTGTGTGTGTGTGTGTGTGTGTGTGTGTGTGTGTGTGTGTGTGTGTGTGTGTGCGTGTGTGTGTGTGTGTGTGTGTGAGCGTGTGTGAGTGTGTGTAGGCATGAGTGAGTGGATTAATAAAAGCTCTCTGATAGAGGGACACATCTGCAGGGCACAGGACACACAGCAGAAACATTCAGTCTGATCTCATTACAACACACACACACACACTTACAGTTCTTTCATATGAAACTTTTATATAAAAAAAAAAGATGATTGCAGCATCATGCTGTTTTCCTCTATGAAGCCACTGGCATGATACAATTCTTAAAATTTAGTGACCCAATTTTTGTTTTGTTTCGTTTTTTTTTTTCTGTTTGCCATTATCGGAGAGATACAGCAGAAGGAATGGGAAATTAAACCACAGATCAGAGTTAGACGTTAGTCAGTACCAGTGCAATTTTAAAAGCCAGCATGAAATGAACATTCAATCCTAAATGCATCATATAGAGCTATTTGTTTATGCATACGTTTCAATTTTAACTTTTTTTTGTAATCAAACTGTCATAACTGGATCTTCTGGAGAAGTCATTAGTCTGCTTAAATTCTACCTTTTTACATTCAAAGGCAAAAAGTAAATTAAATATCAGTACTGAAACTCTTCTAGTCCCCCCACTGCATGTGGGGCACAGCTAAATATGATTGATATTCAAACTATATATTAATTATCGCTTTCTAAGGATCCCTGTTTTTTTTCCTAACACATCATGGGCTTGACAGGGGCCTTCAGTAACATGATCATGAATAGGGTCCTTCAACTAATTAAAGTTTTCCCTGGAATTGGCCAATTTAATATCAGGATATGGTGTCACACCAGAGAATATGGTTTTCAGAGACAAGATGTATAAAGTTCCTACACTTTCAGAAATATATGGATTGAAAAAAAGAGTGCGATTTACTAAAACACTTGTACAATGATGCCGGAGGTATTTATTAACATTTTTATGCTTTTCTTTATAATTTTTAGCAGTTGTAATTTATTAACAGTCACACCATCTGATCATTTTGAGATTTGCCTCAAAAAAAATAAAAATAAAATAATAACAATAGTAAAATAATAATCGAACAAAACACTGCAGCTTTTATAACAACAGGTCCATGTAAGACAAAAAAAAATGTTTTATTTCTTTTATTGTTTTTTTATAGTTGTGTTAAGTAAGGATAAAACAAAACTAAAACGAAATACCATTAACATAATGGACTCTCTATTGAACAATATTCTTTAAAGGGGTCCTATTACGCTTGTTCACTTTTTCAATTTTAGTCAGTGTGTGGTGCGTATGTTTGGGCATAAAAAACATCTACAAAGTTTCAAATCTCAAAGTCCACTCCAAAGGGGTTTTTAAAAATCCCTTTTCAAGAACTACAACCAATGGCTCCTTTGGACTACAGCGTTTGTTTTCTGGATGCTATGATGTCACAACGCGGTAGGGATGGCTCGATACCACAATTTTGACTTCGGTACGATACTAGGATCTAATACCTTGGTATCGATACCAAATCGATACCATAGGTAAAAAAAAAATAAATAAATAAATAAAAAATAAAAAAGGTACCAGGCAAATATAGGTGAATTGAAAACTCTATGAACAACTGTGCAAAGAAATTGTTACAAAAAAATAATAAAAACTACAATTTTGATTTTAGAAGAAACAAAACTGAAGAGATCTAATTAAAATAAAGTTATCTCTTAATATATGTGACCCTGGACCACAAAAGGTGCTGGGGTATATTTGTAGCAATAGCCAAAAATACATTGTATGGGTCAAAATTATTTATTTTTTTTTATGCCAAAAATCGTTAGGAAATTAAGTAAAGATCATGTTCCATGAAGATTTTTTGTAAAATTCCTACTATAAATATATCAAAATGTATTTTTTTATTAGTAATATGCATTGTTAAGAACTTAATTTGGAGAACTTTAAAGGTGATTTTCTCAGTATTTTGATTTTTTTTTTGCACCCTCAGATTCCAGATTTCCAAATAGTTGTATCTCGGCCAAATATTGTCCTATCCTAACAAACCATACATCAATAGAAAGCTTATTTATTCAGCTTCCATATGATATATACACCTCAGTTTTGTAAAATGTAAGCGTAAGACTGGTTTTGTGGTCCAGGGTCACATATTTTCAGTCTTTATCACAAAGAAAATGTGAATGCAACCAGAATGCAACAACAACAACAACAACAACAACAACTACAACAACAACAAAAAACCCAACAGAGTAGAGGATACAGGTTGGATTGTGATTTTGGCGACTGAATAAAATGGGTTCACATATACATATCTTTTCAGTCTTTATTTTTTTGCTAGCTCCTTTGACCGCTGCAGAGCGCGTTTCTGTGTGATCCATTGCCGTTTGTCTGTTATCACGCTTGCCGGTTTTACGCCAGTTTGCGGAACACTGCCGAATAGTGGTGAAAATCGGAACAGCGGATGAAATACCGAACTGAGCAAACTTTTGATATTGTACCGTTTAAAAAAAATAAATACCGGTATTTTCACAGTACCGGTATACCGCACATCCCTACAACGCGGACATTAAAATATCATTTAAATAAATCCAGTCTACGGAAATTCAAACATTGGCAGGTGGGGAGGGACGAGTTAGGGGATTAGCCTAATGTAGCCTTTAGCGATGTAGCATGGACAGCCGCTTCTGGGATGCTTCAGCGAGCTGCAGGGCGGCTGCTATAAACACAAGCATTGACTAAAGTGGCAGCAAACTACTCCGTTCGCCGTGTCGGAGCCACGCTGTTGACGTGTGCGGTATAGAGGGTCGAAACACAAGCATTGACTAGAGTGACGATCATCGGTTGCTGCGTCGGAGCCGCGCTGTAGTTGTGTGCAGTGTGTGGTAAGAGATTTATTCATCATACAGTGTAGATAGCTTCACTAGCCTTATGCTGGAGCTGGTTTCGGCAAGTAAATAATTAAATAAAGTAGCACAATAATGATACACTACTGTAGCATATTATTTACTCACCCTCTATGCATCCTAGGTGTATATGACTTCCTTATTTCAGACGAATGCAATCAGAGTTATATTAAAAACTATCCTGGCACTCCCAAGCTTTAGAACGGCATAGACTGGTGTTTCTCTCCATCAGTCCATAACAAGCCCTCCTGTAGTGAACCAATGTGTTTTTGTAAGAAAAATATCCATATATAAAACATAAGAATCACTTTAATCTAGCTTGCGCTAACAGTTGTACATGGAACCTGCTATTTGGGAAGGGGCGTGGCAGGACTGAAACGCCGTCTAAGCTGTTCGCCCAATGCAACGCAGTGGGACTGCTAACCAATCACAACACATCTTGTTTTCTTCGTCGAACACGGAACTAATCGAGCCATTTGTGCCAGGCTGAGGAGTAAGCTATTGTAATAATGTAATGCATTTTTCGAACCACCAAGCATCAGAGCATGTTCTAGTGCACCCCCAAAACAAAATAAAGACTTCGTAAAAGAGCATAATAGGACCCCTTTAAATATATACATTTCCTATTTTATTCCCAACTCCCCCCCCCCTCCAAAAAAAAAAAAGTATACACACACACGCACGTACACTGACATAAAGCAGATTGAAGAAACATTTTCACATACTCCACTAAACCCGAGTGGTGAATTATTGGGGGAGTGAGAGAGAAAGCCTGAGTCAGCAGACGCTGTGAAACTGCAGCTCAGTGTGAAAATGTTCACTGAGGAGGAGACAAACACCGATAGCTACGACCAATCACAGGCCACAGAACTCTTCTCAAATCTGCTTTCTGTATTATCAACCACCACAGGCAAACACAAATACTACATGCTGGGCAGCACTACCGCCAGTGAACCTCACTCTCTTCATACACTGTGTGTGTGTGTGAGAGAATGAACATGAGTGTTTGTTTGCGTACCACAGAGGCCTTGGGGATTGTGGGAAAGTTCTCGAAGGGTAAAATGTGTTACAGAGACATACGAGTATCATCACACATGAACACAGAGACACACTGGAGTTCATGCTGACAGGTCACAACAGCCTTACTGCCTTCCTGAAACTTCAGACGTGTTTAAACACATACAGCAGCTCAGTGAAAGTGTCTCGGTTAGCTTAGTGTGTCTGCGTGAGTGACAGAAAGAGAAACAAAGAGGGAAATACAAGAAAAATTGCTCACTTCCTTTACTTAGTAAGTTATTCCACATACAGTATTAAAGGAAATGGCATGCTTCTTATACACACTCACACATTAATGTAATGCTAGTGTGTGTGTGGGTGTGTGTGTGTGACGAGTCTGACAACACTACAGCAGTGCTAGAAATACTGACGGGGGTATACCAACACATTCCACACCATCCACAGAGAACACACACACACACACTCACAGGCATGTATCACCACGATAGACATTTATAGATGAATCTCATGAACCCTGTCAAATTTCATGCTCATATTTCACCCCAAAAATCAAAGAAAAGAAAAAAAGATATATTAGCCAGTATCAGAACCATGGAATTTTTGTGTCTAATTTTGAATTTTGACAATAATTTCATTATAAAACAATCCCAAATTTCAGAACTGTAACATAATATATACATATTGATCTTAAAATAAATAAATGAATAAATAAATAAATGTACTTTTATTTAAAACAAGTGTATTTGAAATAAATAAAAAGGCGGTATGTGTTACATTAAAGGACCTACTGTTATAATATTTTGCATAAATTTATAATACTTAAAGCGGTCATCGGATGCCCATTTTCCACAAGTTGATATGATTCTTTAGAGTCTTAATGAGAAGTTTTACCTTTTCAAAATCAACCCTTTTCAGAGCGAGCTATTCTGTTGCATGTTCCTTTAAATGCTAATGAGCTCCGCTCGCCCCGCCCCTCTCTGCTGTTAGATGACGAGCCATAATGTTTACTTGAGCCGTGTTTAGCTGCAAAACTAGCTAACTAGCACATTATTAAGAAAGGCCATTTGCAAAGATGCATAAAAACCCTTATACCCACTTCTGCTGTGGGTGAAGCTGCATCACGAATGATATGTAGGAGCGGCCTCTGTCGGTGTGTCGTCACACCGACAAGAAGCTGAGAATGACCTGATTTTAAAAAGGAGATATTACTTTTAAAGATAACAAAAAATACCACTGGGTGGATTTTTATCATTGTAGGGTGGTTGTGTACACAAACTGTCAACACACATTAATGTTCAAACAACATGTAAAAGTGAGTTTTGCATCCGATGACCCCTTTAATGTGTCTAGACAACGGTATTACAGTACTGAGTATCTCTGTTAATAGTTAAACAAGAGGCCCAGATTTGTAGGGAATGTGCCAATTTTTCATGTAAGTACAATTCATGTAGTCAGAGTGCCAAACAATTTCAAAAATACATAAATATGAACAGCATTCAGACATTAAAGTAACCAGCCAATAAAATGCCAGTTTCATCTCCCCTTCTGTTTAGAAAGCTACAAAGCACATCCAAGATTTATTTATTATTTTATTTTCTCTATGAGTTCTGTGACAGGACAGATGACTCTGATGAAAAGATGAATATATGAAAAAGAGGAAGAAGGAATGGAGTCCAAATGTAAAAAACATTAAATGTCCAGCTGTCCTGCTCAAAGGATATGACTTGTTATGAAACATCACCCTGGGAAATTATACGCTGAGCTGATTTACGAGACGCCTGTTCCCCTGTTCAAATACAGTTGGAAAAGAACAAACTAGCTTTTGCAACCCAAAGTCAAACAAACAGAGCCACAATGATTCTAGTGTTGGAGTCATACTGAGTGAATGATTAAACTGTGAAGTCATCTGTTCAAACTGAGAGGAAGAGACAGAAGCTGAATCATCTAAAACACTGCAGGTTCCTCACACCGATCAGTCCAACAACTCACCCTAGAGGGAGGGACACACCAAACGGACGCCAAAAAACTAGCGCTGAGGAAAACCGACTGTGGCGCCACCTCAGGTTGCCTCGCATGGCCTGAAAAAGTTTCATTGGAACACACCGGACAGACTAAGCGTGTCCGACTAGAGCCAACAGTGCAGAAAACTTTTTTCACATTGTGTTATGTTACAGCCTTATTCCAAAATGGATTAAATTCTGAATTTTCCTCCAAATTCTACAAACAGCACCCCATAATGACAATGTGAAAGAAGTTTATTTGAAATCTTTGCAAATGTATTAAAAATAAAAAATGAAAAAATAAATTGCATATACATAAGTATTCACAGCCTTTGCCATGACACTCACAATTGAGCTCAGGTGCTTTAGATGTTTCTACAACTTGACTGGAGTCCACCTGTGGTAAATTCAGTTGATTGGACATGGTTTGGAAAGGCACACAACTGTCTATATAAGGTTCCACAGTTCCACAGTCCATGTCAGAGCACAAACAAAGCCATGAAAAGACAGGATTGTATCGAGGCACAGATCTGGGGAAAGGAAAATTTTCTGCAGCATTGAAGGTCCCAATGAGGACAGTGGCCTCCATTATGGCCAACCACCAGGATTCTTCCTAGAGTGGGCCGCTCGGCCAAACTGAGATATTAAGTGAAAAAGGCCTCATGGTCAGGGAGGTGACCAAGAACCCGATGGTAACTCTGAAAGAGCTCCAGTGTTTCTCTGTGGAGAGAGGAGAACCTTCCAGAAGAACAACCATCTCTGCAGTTCTCCACCAATCTGGCCTGTATGGTAGCATGGCCAGACGGAAGCCGCTCCTCAGTAAAAGGCACATGACAGCCCACCTGGCACTTGAAGGACTCTCAGACCATGAGAAACAAAATACTCTGGTCTGATGAAACAAAGATTGAACTCTTTGTCTGGAGGAAACCAGGCACCGCTCATCACCTGGCCAATACCATACCTACAGTAAAGCATGGTGGTGGCAGCATCATGCTTTGGGATCTTGGACCTCAGACTGGGGCAACGGTTCATTTTTTAACAAAGGAGTGGCTAGGGGACAACTCTATGAATGTCCTTGACTTGAACCCAAATTGAACATCTCTGGAGAGATCTGAAAATGCCTGTGCACCGACGCTCCCCATCCAACCTGATGGGGTTTGAGAGGTTCTGCAAAGAAGAATGGGAGAAAATGCCCAAAAACAGGAGTGGCAAGCTACTTAAAAAGACTTGCGGCTGTAATTGGTGCCAAAGGTGCTTCAACAAAGTATTGAGCAAAGGCTGTGGATACTTATGTACATGTGATTTTTCGTTTATTATTTGCAAAGATTTCAAACTTCTTTCACATTGTCATTATGGGGTATTGTTTGTAGAATTTTGAGGAAAAGCATTACTTTAATCCATTTTGGAATAAAGCTGTAACATAAAATGTGGAAAGAGTGAAGCGCTGTGAATACTTTCCGGATGCACTGTATATTCACTGAGTAATTCACTATTTTGTAGCAGAGGGTCAAAATGACCATTTTTAACTGGAGGTGAATTACAGGAGGTAAAAATTAATTTTGAAAGATGGCAGCATCAACTATATTATTTTTAAACAGAGATTAGTGGGTTTATTAGGACAATATGTTGACTTTAGCTATCCTTGTTGCATTATGCCATTGGTGACAGTTCAAAAATGGGAAAAACACTTTCTTTCCCCAAAGCTGGGCTTACCTTAAACCAGGACTAGGCCTTAGTCAAATAAAATATAAGAATCTTTTATAAAAATGCCTAACAATAAAAGTTACTGGTGTGCATTTAGAGACAGAACAACAGCACTGGTATATAGCAAGATATTTTCAGTTGAGACAGCTCAAACATGCATTTTAGTCTGCGCCCAGCCTTAAGCCTTGTCTGTGAAATGGGGGGGGGGGGTATTACAGATCTCTTAATATTCTTCTATATTTTGTTTTGTAACAAACTTTTATTTTGGTATCCTTACTTTAAAGGCCCTATATTGTTCAGTTTCAGAGATATTGGGATCACAATACGGCTCCAAGAGTAAATTGTTATACTGTACGCATTTTTAGTGGTTAAAAACCAAAAGTGGGTCACTCACTGCTTACATATGATACTTTTTTTCTTTAAAAAAGAACAGATAAGAACAAATAATGCTGAATCCAGAAATGTTTCTGGCCATTTTGATCCCCCTCTACAAAATACTGTATTATTTAGTAAATATTTATGTATGGCATTTAATATTTTGGCCTTTTCACTTATGAATCTCTTTGACCGGAGAAAAAAACAAACAATTTTTTTAGCCAGTTGGCACAGAATGACCCAACTGAGATTTAAAAAGGTAAACACTGGCAACACTTTATCATGACATTTTAGCCCATATTAGTCAACGATTAGTAAACATCAAAATCAAAAGCATATTGCTAAAGTGTTACCCACATGTTTTTGTTGCATATGGACTACTATCATAGTCATTTTAGGGTTTGAAACAACCTGCGAGTGAATAAATAATGGCAGTGTTTTCATTTATGTTAAACTAGCTGTTAATAGTTCTGCAGTGTCTTCATCTGACCTTGAGAAACAGTGTTTATCCTGCATCTGCATGGTCCGTTTGCTGCGTAATTTGGTTGGTTCATCTGGGCTAACAGCACCACACTGCAGTGAATCAATGACAGATTGCCTCTCCATTGTTAGAGCCACGCTGAGTGGAGGAACACAGCCACTTCCTCTTCAAAGCCCATTATAGCATATACAAACAGCCGACAGTGTCCGTGTGCACGCGTGCATGCGGTTGTACCCTTGTACGTGGACACTTGACCACAGTGCCAGACTGTTTATGGAGGTTGCACTGTATTTACCAGACTCTAGACAGCTCACATATGGCTGTTGTCTTTATTTAGACAGGTGAGATGATTTCCTTGAGCACTACTCCGCTCACGCAGGGCTAATTGCTGCCATGGACCCTTGAATTTCATCTACAGAACAGAAGCACCGAGCAGCTGTTTCGCAACACATAAAGGAAGCCATCGCAATCTGCAGAATCTAATTGATTGTTGTTTTTGTGTTTACAGCACTAAACAGACAACGAAATACAGAGAAATTAGACACCACATCCAAGGACTAAGAAAAAAACAAATAGCATCTAATGAAAGCCATGTTTAACAGCAAGAGAGTGACTTACTAAGTGTAAATTGAGCGAGGTCCCATGGGCCTAGTGCACACATTTAAACAGGCCCAGATGCATTATCATGCTTCATTATATTCAACCAGAAGCCACTTCAGAGTTTGCAATCATAAAGCTGCACAATACAAAAGATTATGCATTAAATTACTGCCGGAAAACACCTTCATCTTACCAGCCATCATCTTCTGGGCTTCGTAGGGCTCCATGTAGCCGTCATTCTCTGTTGGCTTTTCTGTGACTGTTTGGGTGCCACCCGCCTGGTCCGCTGCGTCGAAGGGGTCGGCATAGTCCTCTAAAATGATGAGCTGCAAAATAAAAGAAAAAAAGGATAATTTACAATAGGGCTGTCAAATTAATAACATCGTAGGCTGCTCCCTAAAATCAAATTGCATGTATATCAATAAAGATGTATTAATAACAAGACCAATTGTTTCAAATGTCTTTTATTAAGTGAACAAAGAAGTCCAATCGAGTCTGGATTACCCTGCGAGAAGAGAATCAGAGGATGAGACTCATTTTATTCTCTGACTTTCATTAATTTATTTCTATCCCACTGTTCCGCTCTCTGCAGGAACAGGACTCAAAGGATGCTCATAGATGGAGGCTGTGGTGAAAGACACAGAAGGCAGCCCAACTCTCTCCTCAGTATCAGGTAGAGTAATTATAAATTCACACACAAATACTCTCAAAGATTAGTCTTGTTAGCCCAGCTTTTTAATATTGACAAGGTCTGGTCCATTCTGTATTAAACTTTGGCCAAGAACGGCTCACTTAAACTCTAATACTTTAGATAATTTGACTTGTTAACCAAAAAAAAAAAACATTGTTTTTATGTGCTATTTAGATGTGGGTGGTTAGTTGACAAATAGACGGTTAAAAATGCTTTTTTTGTGTTGTTGTAAAATTCCATTTTTGAAGAGGAAATGCAAATATTTATGTAGTGTGAAGTCTGATCCTTGAGAAAATATAAAAGGTCCCTAACTCAATTCTTTAATTGTTTGTTTTTTTTGTTTGTTTTTTTACATTTTTACTGAACTGTACCATAAATTTGTCCTATACTCTTAAAGGTTGTATCAGCAATTTCTAGCCTAAAACATAAAGTGTCAATTTCAGCTGACCTTTCTTCACGATCCGCTCGCTGCCTGCCCCATAAATTGTCTGTGAAAAAACCGCGTCTCTCTGGTCAGCCTAGGGTCCGAGATATGCTAAAAAAAACAATCGGCACTACCAAACTTTCCACACATAAACAAACAGTGTTCCAACCAATCAGCGTCAGGGGTTTGGTGTTGTGGACTTTTTTTTAGCATATCTCGGACCCTAGGCTGACCAGAGAGACGCGGTTTTTTCACAGACAATTTATGGGGCAGGCAGCGAGCGGATCGTGAAGAAAGGTCAGCTGAAATTGACACTTTATGTTTTAGACTAGAAATCGCTGATACAACCTTTAATAATATATAAATAGCATGAGAATGATTTATCTTCATTGTTAGCCACTTATTTTCATATAGTGTTATTTATTTAATATAAAATTATAATTAACATTATTTTTTCCCCATTTCTTGTTGGACAATTTCAAGACAAACTTTGACAACAAGACAAATTTTGCTGTCATCTGTTCAAAACTGCTGAAAATTATACCATTTTAAGATGAGTGGTATTTATATCTCCCCTACTGCATTACTCAACAGTTTCTTTAAGATATTTTGAGATAAAAACAAATCTGTGGTTATTTTGTGTCATTATGTCACACCATAGGACATTACTAAAAGGCAGAAATGGTAATTATTAAAGTATTTCTATTTAATTTTGCACATGTCAAAGGAGAAAGAAAGTTTAATTTTGATACAAATACTATCAACACGTTTTTTAAACAAAACAAAAAATATATTTTTAATCAACAAAATTCCATTTCTTTGTGAATCAGAAACGAACTCTTCTTCTCTGGTTCCAATGTTTTCTGAGACAAAAATTGACCATGTGCACATCATGGGCTTCACAGGGGGCTTTAGTAACATGATCATGAATGGGGTCCTTTAACTAATTAAAGTTTTTTTTTTTTTTTTCTGGAATTGGGCGATTTAAATTGAGGTTATGGAGTCACACCATAGGACATGGTTTTCAGAGACTAAATGTATCACGCTCCTACACTTTCAAAAATTGATATGGATAAAAAAAATGATTGCCATTTACTAAAACAAACACTTGTACAAATATGCCAAAGGTATTTATTAAAAATTATGTTTTTCTATTTAATTTACAAAAGTTGTAAATTATTGAACCATGCTTGAGACAGTCACACCACAGGACAATTTTGACATTTGGCTCAAAAATGTAAAATATTGAATAACACTGCGGCTTTTAAGAAATGTTTAACAATTTACTGAATTTAAAATAACAACAATATTAATCATATCCATTTATATCTTGTGAAACAGTGAAAAAGCCATGTCACGTCAACAACCTGGGTTTATCCAGAAAGATAAAATAGATATAAAGAGACTCAATTCAAATCACTGCACAGACATTTCAGTCCAACACCAACTGTACAGAAAACAACTGTTAAAAAATACAAAATGTAGTAAACTGTGTAATTTACATTTTTTTATTCTAAAAGTATTGTGTGTATTATTTCACAAATATAACAAAGACAAATTGTACAATTCTACTCTAAAACTCAAGAGATAATGAATGAATCTCTGAGATTATTTTAATGTTCTAGTCGCAACTTTGTTTAATGTTTATTACATGATATTTCAAATAAGTCAGAACCTTCCATACCTCATGGTCTGCTTTGCCTTATAGGGCGACTCAATCTGAAGGGCACAACTTTTTAATGTCAATATTGTGAATTTGTCTTTCTCTCTTGCAATTTTAAACTGTGGTGTCCCACAAGGCTCTGTTCTAGGCCCTACTTTCTTTTCACTGCATGTGCATCCTTTGAGCTTGGTTTTCCTCAAACACAACTTTTTTTTTTTTAATCATCTCTATGCTAATGACTTACATCAGTTGAACATATAAACATTAACTATCCACAATCCATTTACATTGCCCTATTATTGTAATATAATACATTTCTTATCCGTGTGCAATATGTATGAGACGGTCAGTGAGGAAACTGTGGGTGGTTTGTGGGTGTGCCGTCTGAGGCTGAGTCTACTCTAAGACAGACAAAGAGAATCAACAGAAAAAGTATAAACCGTTCTTCTCTGCTCACACAACATTGCACAAATACAGGCTTTGGCAGGCAGACACATTTAATTGCAGTCCTGTTCTTCTCCTTTTTCTAAAGGGTATTTCACACGCATGATGGTAATTAGATGCACATGACCAGCGCTCTGAGATTCATTCTTTACCCCTAGACGGTTTGTCAAATTGGAATTTAGTCTCCTGACACCAAAGCTGTAATCAACGACTCGGTGCTTCAAAATACACCATTTCAAGGGAGGATGTGACAAAACAATAAGCTTCTGTACAAGGAAGTGTTGCACTGGAATACCAGTCATCCAACGGAGCGTAAACCACCAGCATTACAAAGATCTATGCACGTGTGACGCCAACCATGCAATCACCCATAGCATTCTCCAACTTGTTCAAGAAACTGTGATATCCTTTCACCACATGGTTCATTATTAATAAAGTATGAATGAATAATTCAATTTAGTATAATGGCAATACTATCTGCGGTTTGAAATTAAACATGCCGGTGATTTTGCCTCCAGCAAAAAGGGAAGAGTTCAGTGAGATTGTCCCATCTGCTGCGCTGGTTCCTGCCAAAGGTTTGGACTTTGAGTTTCTGGATTCCTCTGGGGCAGAATGTCCACCATATGAGATAGTTTGGAGCAAAACAAGTACAGTAGAAGGTGGGTCACACAATCGATTCACTCTAAACACAAACTAAAACAAACGCCATTCATCTCACATATTTTACATTCTTTGTAGAAGGTCAGAGTGTGTTTTGGAAATGAATCTCTGTAATTGTTCTCTATGGTTTGTGGTCAAAGAAAGACAAGAGCATTACCATAATTGCAGAACTACAAATAGACCTCAGCCACACATGAAAGGGAAACCTCTATGTTCTAGTCACAACTTTTTGATTTGTGTATACTGGATGATATTTCAGATAAGTTAGAACCTACCAAAGCGCAGGCTTAGGCCAGTATTGGGAATTTGTATTCCTCTTGAGCAATTTTAAAAGGGGCTCTATTATTGGTCCTATTTTAGGGCTTTAGATCATATTTTATTTCACTGCACATATGTGACCCTGGACCACAAAAAAAGTCTTAAGTCGCTGGGGTATATTTGTAGCAATAGCCAAAAATACATAGTATGGGTCAAAATTATTGATTTTTCTGTTATGCCAAAAACCGTTAGGAAATTAAGTAAAGATCATGTTCCATGGAGATTTTTTGTAAAATTCCTACAATAAATATATCAAAATGTGATTTTTGATTAGTAATATGCATTGTTAAGAACTTAATTTGGGAGAACTTTAAAGGTGATTTTCTTAATATTTTGATTATTTGCACCCTCAGATTACAGATTTTCAAATAGATGTATCTCGGCCAAATATTATCCTATCCTAACAAACCATATATCAATAGAAAGCTTATTTATTGAACTTTCATATGCTGTATACATCTCAGTTTTGTAAAATTTAACCTTATGACTGGTTTTGTGGTCCATGGTCACATATGTCCTTTGGGCTTAATTTTCCGCAAACACGCCATTTTCTTTTTTAACAGCTCTATGCTAATGACTCATAGCTGTCAAACCACTCAAACCAGGTGAACACATAATCATCTCCCCTCCACATTTACTGCCTAGAATAAGTTAAATCTTGTTTGGTAAGAAACCTACTTCATGATGACGGGTCTGCCACCAAAAATATTTGTACAGTTCTACTCATAAACTCAACTTCAATTAATGAATCTTTAAGATTATTTTAATGTCCTAGTCACAACTTTGATTCATGTTTATTAGATGATATTTCAGATGAGTTAGAACCTACCATACCACATGGTCTGCTTTGCCTTAAAGGGCGACCAAATCCTATCTGAAGGACAACATTTTTTGTCAGTATTGGGAATTTGTCTTCCTCTCTCGTAATTTTAAACTGTGGTGTCCCACAAGGCTCTGTTCTAGACCCTATTTTCTTTTCACTGCATTTGTGTCCTTTGGGCTTGTTTTTTTCCCCAAACACACCTTTTAACCTTCAAGCATATTTATTTATTTATTTTTTTAAAATAATAATTCTAAACATTTTACAGCATTTTAAACCACCAAATATCATCATTTTGTCCCCAGGCCTGTGTCTTCCACCAAAAAGTTTTATGTGCTATTTAGATGCGTTTATCCGGAAAGATAAAAGAGATCTAAAGAGACTCAATTCAAGTCACTGCACAGACATTTCTGTCCAAGACCATCTGTACAGAAAACAGCCACCATTAAAAAAAAAAAGTAGTACAAAGTTACAAAGAAACAAAGACAAATTGTACAGTTTTAACTCATAAACTCAACTACACTAATGAATCCTTGAGATACAATGAGATTTTTTTTTTATTATTATTTTAAACTGTGGTCCCACAAGGGTCTGTTCTAAGTCCTTTTTTATTTTCACTTCATGTGTGTCCTTTGGGCTTGTTTTTCCTCAAACATACCATTTTGATCTTTAAGTGTATATATATATATATATATAAATAATTATAAACATTTTACAGCATTTTAAACCACCAAATACCATCACTTTTTTTTTTCTTTTTTTGTTTTTTTTTTCTTTTTTTTAGATTTTCTCACATTGTCTGGTCTATGAGTAATAGTTTAATCTAATGTGTATATATTTTCCAAGTATTAATTAAAAAAATAATAGTAATAGTAAAGGTTTTTGCTTGTCCCTCAAAATATTGTCCACCCTGTTACATTCGACTACTGGCCCTTTAAATGAAAGTTGGAAAGAGGAAATTACATCATATCAAATTGATGACATCAACTGGGGAAGGTAAGAGAGAGCTTTGGTTTTGTTAATTGTAAGTTTTTACTTATTTTATCTTGCCAATTTGATGTGGTCAACTTCATGTCCACACTGTTAAGTAAAATATGAAAAAAGTAAATAGAAATTCTTATTTGTAAAAGTAGCATTTGAAAAAACATTACATTTTTTATTTGACAGACCTTTTGTGTTAAT
>NC_133371.1:13240936-13328517 GCF_049309525.1 Garra rufa
ATTTTAAACCACCAAATACCATCACTTTTTTTTTTCTTTTTTTGTTTTTTTTTTCTTTTTTTTAGATTTTCTCACATTGTCTGGTCTATGAGTAATAGTTTAATCTAATGTGTATATATTTTCCAAGTATTAATTAAAAAAATAATAGTAATAGTAAAGGTTTTTGCTTGTCCCTCAAAATATTGTCCACCCTGTTACATTCGACTACTGGCCCTTTAAATGAAAGTTGGAAAGAGGAAATTACATCATATCAAATTGATGACATCAACTGGGGAAGGTAAGAGAGAGCTTTGGTTTTGTTAATTGTAAGTTTTTACTTATTTTATCTTGCCAATTTGATGTGGTCAACTTCATGTCCACACTGTTAAGTAAAATATGAAAAAAGTAAATAGAAATTCTTATTTGTAAAAGTAGCATTTGAAAAAACATTACATTTTTTATTTGACAGACCTTTTGTGTTAATATTTTTGGCTGATATTAGGCTATAATATTTGATATAGATGTCACTGTGTTAGTGTCCACCCTGTTAAGTCAGAAAACCTAACCTAGGGTGGTAACCTTAAACATGTTCCCATCATAATTTAAAAAAACGTGTTTACTTTTTTCAAAGTGTTATGATGTCCAAAAAGCACAAAATACTGGGAATGACCCATTCCCCTTAACAGGGTGGACATGGAAAAATTGTGATATTTGGTGGTTTAAATGCTGTAAAATGTTAAGAATTGTTTGAAAAAAACTTGCTAAAATATGCTTAAAGTTCAAAAGGTGCTATTCATGTCAAAGGCAACTTTAAAACTGATGTTGTTGAGAATTCCAAGGCAATAACATCATGAAACTTACTGGGAACACAAAAGGCGCCGCATCCCAGGAATAACCCTGATAAGAGGGAATGGACCTAACAACCAATGAAATTAGTAGACACAACTAATGAAATTTGCAACTGAACTTCCATTTTGATTAATGCTTCTCACTGTGTTCAAACAGTTACTTGCTGTTTCTTCTCCCCTTTACAACTGTAATGTCTCTATATACAGGAATCTCTCAGCACCATCTGTCCTTCCTGCAACTCTTCCAGAATGCAGCTGCCACTCTTCTGACAGACAACAAGAATGAGAATATACACCAGTCTTGGCTTTCATCCACTTGCAATCCAGTAAACAATTTAGTTTAAGGTGCTACTGTTAGTTTGTAAGCCTTTGCATGGCTTACCACCATATTGAACACTGCTGATTTTCTCCATGTCTCTGATATATTAATTTATATGTATATCTATGCATTTGGCAACCCCTTCTATCCAAAGCGACTTACACCGCATCCAAGGTGTACGTTTTATAAATTCTTGTTGGCAGTGCCACAATCTACTATCTGAGCTACAGGAAGGCTTACACATTTGTAGATGTTCTAGTCAAATTATATGTGTGTATGTACCTCAGACAATTCAAATAAGAGTAACTGAGGCTTTTCTGTATTGCTCCCAAACTGTGGAATATTGTCTACTATACAATCATATGAACCAGATTTTCTCTTACATTTGAAACTAAACAATTTCAATTGCAGAAAAGAAAACTTGTATAGTACTGAACTGACAGAAAGAGTAAAAAGAGGACAAGAAATTTTGTCTACTTTCAATTGTTTGGACAAACAGATAGTCCCACCTCAAATCTGTCTGGTCAAGAAAACAAAGCTCCATAGAACCAGTGTTTACAGTTTTGGACTTTTCCAAAAAATCAACTTACAAATGGTCTACTTGTTGCCGTTTTTTCATAAAAAGTGGAGAGGAACAAGTATTTTAACATCAAAACATCTACACTCTTCGTAGAAAGAAAAAAAAAACATCTACACAATCCAAGATCCAAAATTAGTATTTTAAAACTAAGTTTGCTGGAAACCCTGCATTTTTCTAAGTTTAAGGTATGAGGGGGCTGTAGCAGAGCAGAAAGGAGAGGCCATCATCATCTCTGTGTGTAATTACAGGCTATTCCTCTGTGTGCTGTGGGACTGAGACAGGGGGACGAGACCCAGCATGATCATAAACTCCAGTTTACTTTCCTACCACAGATAATGTTCCTGCAAAACATCACCGTTAATCACAAACTTTAATGGCACAATGATAGATGGTAGAAACAACAGCACTACAATTCATTTCAGAGTCAGAACTCTTTTTCTCTCAAACTGCCATGTTCACTCCCCTCGTCATTTCCAGTGTTTACAGAGGACGAAAGCAAACCCAAACCACACCAAACTCTGACTGCAGCTAAAACCAGAAACCAGCGTCAGAGAGAGCCGAACACAGACGCACTTTATGGGATTGGACCAAAGTATATACAATACTACTTCTACCATTTCTGCAGTATGTACTACAGGATTTTCCATTTTCATATGGATTACCTACAACAATTTATGACTACAGTCAAAAGTTTACATACACTTTGCAGAAACTGGGGTCATAGAAAACGCATGTTATTTTTTATTTTATTTTGCATATAGCCCACAAGAGAAAATAATAGTAGAATTTATAAAAATGACTCCATTCAAAAGTTTACATACACTTGATTCTTAATACTGTGTTGTTACCTGATTGTTTTTTTCCTTCATTTAGTGCTAGTTGTTCCCTTGTTTGCCCTGAACAGTTAAACTGGCCGCTTTTCTTCCTTCAGGTCCCACAAATTCTTTGGTTTTTCAGCATTTTTGTGTATTTGAACTAGGGTTGGGCGATGTCGACCAATTCGGCATCGTACGATGTCTAATGGGAAACATCGCGATGGACGATGGCATCGTCGTCATAGGCGGGGGGTTGGGGGGGGGGGTGATGGCTGTTGTTAAATAATTAATTCATAACGAAGCCTACCATTTCCACTACCTGACCCGCATGGTCTTTGTTTTACCCATAACCAAACAAGGGCTGCAACAACTAATCGATAAATCCATTTCCATTTATGCATAAAAGTTCATTATGACAGTCTGTGTTAAGTTTACTGAATGAGCGTCAAACATCCGGAACACAGACGGGGAGACAATTAATCCTCAACGCAAAAACATTCATTGTGCTGAAACATCTGTCCTTGAATGTTAAATTTAGATTTAAAATACCAGATTTTTACCACCGCGGTGGTAATGGACCAACTACCGCAGGTGGCGCGGTGTTTTTATATATATCAAAATAAATGAGGCTCAAACATTAATAACAAACGTGCGTGTTTATTTTAGCAATTCGGTCAGTGAACAAGCAGCCTACAAAACGCTAAAATAAATCAAATAATGAATATATTTAAATAAGAAAGTAGCCTAAATAAGTGTTAAATATGCTATTAAACAGACATTCGTTGCAAAAAATTCCTAACAACCTCGACAGCTCATCGGAATTACTGGCCCGAGTCCGACTGGAACCTGACTTTCTCTTTCTCTTCCACATTGCACAGCTGCTGTTTTTAATAGCGAAGTAATGACATTTATTTTCGTTTCTTTAGTTTATAAAGTTAATTTAGAAATATATTTGGAACACGTTTTGTTTGTAAAATTCAAGTTTTTGTTTTTTAAAGTAACGACCAAGCGGTTAATGGTCAATTTATAGCCTTCTCAAGTCATCACAATTTAAAATCCATAGATATAAAAAAACCTTAAAGCATGTCACAATATTAGTTTATTCGTTTAACCTAGATAAATCCTATATACTAATAGGCGCATATAATCATTTTGCGGAGAGCTTTTTGGAGAAGCGCATTTGCACGACATGGAGATGCCAGCGCCATGTGAAACTTAATTTTTGCTCATAAAGGTAAGAGTAAAATTTACTTTAAACTATTACTTAACTAGGCTACTATGAAACGAAATAATTCAAATCAAAAACAAAACTCATTCATTCACGGGGCTTTGCGACCAGCTTAACACTACTGCGTGCATTTGAACGCGGAACTCTGCTGGAGGCACTTGCGCTCGCTGCTGCTGATGCTGCTGCTGTTGGCGGGACACTAAACACAGCCACGGCAGAATAAATAGCAGAAACACTGTATTTTATGCTTGTTATAGTGTGTTTTTCTTCAGATTTTTTTTTCTTTATTACGAATAATCGTTAGTTGCAGCCCTAAACCAAACCATAAATAAATAAAGATAAATTACACACAAATTACCACCTGCCAATCACTTTTTCCGCCTCATTTATTAATGTAAACGAACATAGTTCGTGTAATTCGTTTGGAGTTCACTGTAATTTGTATTGTGATCGCTACCAACTTCCTTATTATTTCCTCATAATAATAATAATAATAATAATAATGATAATAATAATAATAATAGTAAAGTAAGTAAAATGCGGAAATTGAAAGCATGCATTTCATTTGGCTGTATAGTGTGATTTAAGTGTGCGTTTTTCACGAGCTGGTTGCTGCTGCGGCGGGGGCGGGGCGATGGATCGCGATGCCGGCTCAGCATCGCGATGCCTATCGGCCATCGGCGATGGACGATGGCATCGTCTATCGACCCAACCCTAATTTGAACCCTTTCCAAAGATGACTGTATGATTTTGAGATCCATCTTTTCACACTGAGGACAACTGAGGGACTCATATGCAACTATTACAGAAGGTTCAAACACTCAGTGACGCTTCAGAAGGAAACACAATGCATTAAGAGCCGGGGGTGAAAACTTTTGAACAGAATGAAGATGTGTGCATTTTTATTTTTTATTTTGCCTCAATATCATTTTTTTTTTTCATTTAATACTGCCTTTCAGAAGCTACAGAAGATACTTACATGTTTACTAGAAGACAAAATAGGTCAAATTTACCATGATCTTCAAATTCAAATTATACGCTTATAAAACAAAATCTAATTCAAAAACAAAATCTAAAATACTGGTTTATTGTTGCATATTGTTTATATAAAATCAGCAGGTGGTATGTAGAATAAACTGCACAGTACTAAGTATCTAGTACACTAATATTTCATTCTGAATATCTTGGCTTGATTAGCATGTGACAGGTGGACAACACCTCCTGAGTGAATAACGCCATCAAGGTATTTCTCGAATATTACCTGGCTCAAGTACCAAATGCTTTAATGCCCTAGGCTTATAGAAATGCTACTAGCTGATTTTATGCTGGAAATGCAGTCTTATCATAAAGCAAGGACAAACAACCATCAGACAGAGGACAGGATGGAGCAGATGTATTTATAGCCATCTTTCAATCTCACATGAGGAGCCAGTCAAAAAGCATTTTCACCGTTGTTAATGCTGCAGCTTCAGTCGGGCTGTTTTCACTCTGAAACATGTCAAGGTCAGCCTTGAACTCCATGAGAGCTGAGGAGCCCCATTATCTGAGTCTGACACAGAGGCATCTAAAGCATCAGTACACTTTCAAAGTGAGACTCGCCCTCTATAACTGAGCTGATTCAGTACTATAAAGCCATTCAGGTAAAATAAGCATAAAGACAGAGAGCAGGTAAGGAAAAAAAAAACAAAATACTCCTACAGCTGTGATCATCAATCACTTCAGACTTCCTTAGAAAACATTTTACTATAAACAAAAAGATTTTCAGCATGCAAATGCAAAAAGGTCTACAGCAAAGACGTTTTAAACACAAAATGGACGATTTAATCTGCCTTAAATGGTTAAAAAGAGACAAAACAACAGTATCCTTAACTTGACAGATAACATTATAGAATTTATTAACTGATTTATTCAAACCTTTAGTGTTGGCCCCCTTCCTGATTTTTTTGCATGTTTGTCACACTTTAATGTTTCAGATCAAACAAGTTTAAATATTAATCAAAGATAGCACAAGTAAACAAAACATGCAGTTTTTGAATAAAGTTTTTTATTATGAAGGGAAAACAAAATCCAAACCCACATGGCCCTGTGTGAAAAAGTGTTTGCCCCTTAGCAGCAACAACTGTAATCAAGCATTTGCGATAACTTGCAATGACTCTGTTACAGCGCTGTGCATAAATTTTGGCCCACTCATCTTGGCAGAATTGTTGTAATTCAGCCACATTGGAGGGTTTTCGAGCATGCCACAGCATCTCAATAGGATTCAGGTTAGGACTTTGACTAGGCCACTCCAATGTCTTCATTTTGTTTTTCTTCAGCCATTCAGAGGTGGATTTGCTGATGTGTTTTGGATCATTGTCCTGCTGCGAACCCAAGTTCGCTTCAGCTTGAGGTCGCGAATAGATGGCCGGACATTGTTCTTCAGGATTTTTTGGTAGACAGCAGAATTCATGGTTCCATTTATCACAGCAACTCTTCCAGGTCCAGAAGCAGCAAAACAGCCCCAGACCCCCATTTTACTGTTGGTATGATGTTCTTTTTCTGAAATGCTGTGTTACTTTTACACCAGATGTAATGGGACACACACCTTACAAAAAGTTCTACTTTTGTCTCGTCAGTCCACAGAGTATTTTCCCAAAAGTCTTGGGGATCATCAAGATGTTTACTGGCAAAACTGAGACGAGCCTTTATGTTCTTTTTGCTCAGCAGCGGTTTTCGTCTTGGAACTCTGCCATGCAGGCCATTTTTGCCCAGTCTCTTTGTTATGGTGGAGTCATGAACACTGACCTTAACTGAGGCAAGAGAGGCCTGCAGTTCTTTAGATGTTGTTGTGGGGTCTTTTGTGACCTCTTGGATGAGTCGTCGCTGCGCTCTTGGGGTAACTTTGGTTGGCCAGCCAAAGGTTCACCACTGTTCCATGTTTTTGCCATTTGTGGATAATGGCTCCCTAAGCTTTAGAAATGGCTTTATAACCTTTTCCAGACTGATAGATCTCAATTACTTTCTTTCTCCTTTGTTCCTGAATTTCTTTGGGTCTCAGCATGATGTGTAGCTTTTGAGGATCTTTTGGTCTACTTCACTTTGTCAGGCAGGTCTTATTTAAGTGATTTCTTGATTGCGAACAGGTGTGGCAGTAATCATGTGGGTTTGGATTTTTTTCCTTCATAAAAAAACCCTTCATTTAAAAACTGCATGTTGTGTTTACTTGTGTTATCTTTGATTACATTTAAATTTGTTTGATGATCTAAAACATTAAAGTGTGACAAACATGCAAAAAAATAAAAAAATAAAACAGGAAGGGGCCAACACTTTCACACCACTGTATATGCACCACTGCATGCAAATGTAAACAGCCATTTTAACACAAAATGGACTAATGAATCTGCCTTAATGGCTGAAAACAAAAGAACAACAAAAGAACACCATCCTTGACTTACAGCGATGAATTACAGTGAATTTGTTTTCTACAAAATGTAATATATTTGCATAATGCACAGCTGAGAAGTTAACATAATGGAATTTATTGCTTTATTTACCAGATAATTTATTCATTTTTCCCCCACATTTTTTTATATTCAGATATTATATTTTATTCACAGTCCCCTGGTCATTCGGTTTTCTAAAACGCATTTGAGAAGGATTAACTAAAAGGATTAATAACAGGAAAGATTAATTATATTGAAACAACAGCATGTTGCTGCATTTCCCCAAATATGCAAAGTTTAAAGTGATTTTCAGCCATCCTCCACTCAACCATACTTAACAAGCTGTTTACGCTGAACGAGGAGAGAATAATTAAGCACAGTGGCTCTTAGTAAAGCAAGGCCAGTGTGCCTCGTAGAGGGGAGCAGGGCCTCCTGGAGCGGGACGACCAGCGGGACCCGACCATCTGTTGGCTGCATGTGCTGGGCGTGTCAAAGCCACACTTGTCATGAAAGTCAGACTAGAGCACAGCTTCACGCTACACATGCCCTTGAGGAACATGGTGAGAAAAACAGCCCTAATTACTGCTCTAAGATCAGCCGCACCAATCCTCAGACAGTAAACCCTGTGTAAGATCAGGAGGTTCAGGCTGTTTTGTCACTAATGTCAAAAATAAAAAAGAGAGGGAAAATATAATATATTTATTAACATATTAACATGAAAGAATTACACTTCCAGAATAAAAACTTCCTGATAATTTGCTCACCCCAATGTCATCCAAGATACTCATGTCTTTCTTTCTTCAGTCGCAAAGAACCTCTAACTTCAAAATCGCCCTACATTGCAGTTTTACCTTTTTTTGTACTTTTGTACTTCTGCAGCATTGTAGGACGATTTTGAAGTTGGAGGAGAAAATGAGATGGGAGTTTTTCGGAGAGTGAACTGGAGTGCACAGAGTACGCCTCGCAGAGCTAGACAAAACAAGCATTTGAGTTTAAAAAGTATATAAACGGTAACAGATCGTTTCACTACATAAAACCCTTATTCTTTGACTGGGATCATGTAGAGGCCTTTGAAGCTGTATTGAAACTGCATTTTTAACCTTCAATCTGTTGAGCACCATTGAAGTCCACGATATGGAGAAAAATCCTGGAATGTTTTCCTCAAAAAACTTAATTTCTTTGCGACTAAAGAAATAAAGACGAACATCTTGAATGGCATGGGGGTGAGTAAATTATCAGGATTTTTTTTATTTTGGAAGTGGAGTAATCCTTTCAATGATAAAAAACTTAATTGAATTATAAACAAATTAAATTAAATTGTAAACACATTAAATATATACATTATTAAATATTAAAAAATTATAATACCTAAATATATTATTTAAATGTAAAGCATATAATATATACTTAAATTATTTTTTTTTAAAAGTCTAAAAAGTACCTCAAATAAAAATAAATAAATTAAATTAAATACATAAACAATAAAAGTGATCCTGGACCACAAATAAGTCATAAGTAGCACGAGTATATTTGTAGCAATAGCCAACAATACATTGTATGGGTCAGAATTATCTATTTTTTTTTAATCCCAAAAATCATTAGGATATTAAGTAAATATCATGTTCCATGAAGATATTTTGTAAATTTACTACCTAAACTTATTTTCTGATTGGTAATATGCATTGCTAAGAACTTGCATTTGGACAACTTTAAAAGTGATTTTCTCAATATTTAATTTTTTTTGCACCCTCAGATTCCAGATTTTCAAATAATTGTATCTGGGCCAAATATTGTCCTATCCTAAAAAAAAAAAAAAAAAAAAAAAAAAAAAAAAAAAACATACATCAATGGAAAAAATGGACCCTTATGACTGGTTTTGTGGTCCAGAGTCACAAATGTATATATTATGTTTCTGCTAAAACACCTTAAGTAATATTGCAACAACATACAATATTAAGCTAAAAGTACCTAAAAAAAAAAAAAAAAAAAAAAAGTATTCATTATAAAAATTTGAAATGTAAATGAAAAATGTCTATTATAAAGGTCTATATTATGTTTCTTTCAAATAGAAAAACTAAGAAAAAAAAAGTCAAATAAATAAATCTATATTGTGTTTCTGCTAAAACATCTAACATATTATTATTATTATTATTATTATTATTATTATTATTATTATTATAATACCAATGCTATACAATTTCAATAAATAAATAAAACTTTACAATGACCAAAAACTGTATATTTACAGTATCTATAGCAGAGACCAACTGCCTGTATTAACAAGCTTGAGCTGAGTTAAACCTTGAGCCCTTCAGCAATAGAGAAGCTGAATCTGCTGGACATCACATAGAGAATCATGATCGTCTGCAAGCACACTGCTGCCTTCAGGCCAAGCATCTGTACAAGCTAAAACACACAACTTCTGCTCCATTACAGAGAAACATAAAATCCTGTATTGAGCTGAACCATGTTGACTCATCACAAGATATTCAAATCATACAATTTTCATTAGAGGGAATGAATTTGGAAAGCAATTAACATTAAGAACGCAGGAAGACTGAAGCCAGTTGTACACCGTAGTACTTGTTCTGTTCTCCATCTTAATCCGTCTGCCAAAATTTAGCTTAGGAAGCATGATGATAAAACATCCTTTGAGGGTCGTGAATTTTACTGGAGTCCACAAACTGTGATTCTCACACAGTTCAGATTACTGGTGTTCGCGTCCGGTTTTGTCGCTTTCAGCAGATCCGCACCTCCAGAGATATTCCCGCTCGATGTTGTCCCGATAACGCTATCCCGGCTGTCAAAGCGCCAGAGGTGGCGGGAGGAAAGAGCCTGACGCTGATGATTTACATCTGAGCCGTGGGGATTTGAGCAGCAGATAACCTAATAGGACCCAAGGCTTAGCAGCACGATTGCATTAAGGGCCGTTTCAAAGGGGCCCTTTCTGCTGCTCTTGTGCTTTTGCCGCAAACGCTTTGTAAAGCACCGATCAAATCTAATGAGAAGAGCCCGCTGAGAGGACAATCCACAACACTACAGCAAAACCTTCGACACAGGAGGAGTAAAAAGAGAACTAAACTAGACTAGCAAACCACATCCGTGATTTGGTAAAGGAGTTTAGGGGCAAACATTTGCGCTTAAAGATGGTCAACATTACACACAGCATCACAGATATTTATTCCTTGTGTAATTTACTACATACCTAAAAGGAAAATGTAAACACACAATTCTATAGCCACAAAAATAAGGCTGCTATGACTGAATTGATAGACAACCTGTTATTAGGGGTTCAAGCGCATTGTAAATTGTGCTATTGTAAATTGTTAGAATGGCCAAGGATCAGCGATCTCCACATAAAACTGATCGCGCAAACCAACTGTAAGTCATAGAGACTTGAAACTTGGAGGGATGGTAATACTCACACCGCCGACAACATCACCAAGGCTCACCCTAATTGACCTGCAGGGGTGCTACAGCGATCAAAATTACGAAATTGCTCCACGAAAAACTCCTAAACCATCGGTCGCAGGCTCAAGTGTCTTATGTCACTGGAAACGCATGAATCGTATTTTTTTTATTTTTTTTTTATTAAAAAAAGCTACTTTCGCAAACCTAGTCCTAGGTTTTTTGCCTGATCGGAACCAAACCAGTACAGACATATTTGGAGAGTGAACATCAATAATTATTTTAAAAAGTTGAATTTTCGACTCACTGCCGCAAAGGAACACCATAACGTTCAAAAGGGGCAGGGCCACTTTTATTACAATGTCTATAACCCCTGAACGGAATGAGATATCTTCGCCAAACTCAGCTCAACCTGAGGTCACAGGAAAAAATAAATACAATAGAACTCCTCATTCCGGACACCTTTGCCTCTATAGAACCACTGCTGTCAATCAAATCGTTTGTTAAACTTTGCAAACTAGTCCTAGGTTTTTGGCTCAATCTGGAAAAGTTTGTGCAATTCTCTGGTCTCTCTAGGTCAATAATTATCCAGAAAAAAAATGTGAAATTTACCCTTTGGGAATCTATAACGGGGTTGTTTAGAAACAGGGTATGTCCAAAAATAAACCCAAAATCCTACAAAGCCTAAAGGAAAGTTCAAAACATCACGAAACCATGTAAAGTTTTAAAAAAAGAGTGGACCACAGCTGATGCTATAACAGGCATAAACATTAAAAAACACATAATATTTCTAAAATTACCTGTAAATTACCTGGATCTGTGGGTTTGCCAATTTTTTATTTTTTTTTATATATATCAGTAATATACACAGAGTAGCTAGCTAATCATTTAGGGCCTCATAAATCCTTCTTTTTTTTCTAAATTCAGCATTTAATGATTTAATACAAATGTATAATTAAAATTATATCTAATGTAGTGCTGTCAATCAATTTAAAAAAATGAACAAATTGCACATTCTTTTTAAATGAATTGCGATTTATTACTGATGTCTCTAGGATATTGTTCTTTTCTTTTTCCTCTAATATTTAACTATTGACTTTAGCCATTCAACATTACAGTATCGTTGAGAGCTATCAATTTTTAACATTTATTACACTTAAAAAATAACTTTTCATTTAAGTGATCTTAAAACAATCTTAATCAAACAAACTTTAAACAACCTGTGCCCTTCAGCAATAAGGAGATATACAAAAAATTTAAGTTATCAAACACCAAATGTGGTGAAGATCTGTGAGTTTACTTTGAGTTTTTTCCTCAAAGTAAACGCATTAAAGGTACTAAACTGACTGATGAAGTTCATGTCCTCATATATTGAGAAACAGGTGCTGACAACACTGTGAGGATGATTTGTGTTTGAGTTTGAGCAGATGCAACTAGGCGTCTACAGACAAAGCCTGACAAAGAGACAAAACAAGCGAAAACACTGGTACAGCATACACAAGCAGGACAGATTTGATAGCCAAAAGGTATTTAAATAAAACACACCCATCATTTAAAACTCCTGAGACATGAAGCATCATCTACTGCAAACTGCAAAGCCAACTAGATACTGTTACGCTGATCAGCCTTCAGAAGCGTGTGCATCTATTAATTATTTCCACACACTTCAGTTTCTCCAGCAAGATCTCTTCTAGTCTGAGCAGGCTGTTGAGATGCTGACTAGAAGAACAGAAAGCAGAGAGATAAGAGCTGAGAAAATCACTTCAACCTTTAAGAGAATCATTCAGACAGCTGTGTGAAAGAAGCAGTAAAGGGCCAAAGTAACATCACAGGAACAGCCAAACGAACAATAAATTCTAATTCTGCAGAGTACCCTTGACTGGCATGATTTATCCATCACAACCGAGGTTACAACAAAGTCTCCTCTGCTCACCAGGGCTGCAATTATTTGATCAAAAATACAGAAAACAGAAAAATTGGAAATATTGTAAACAAGTTTTTGCCTGTATTATCTAGGAATGTTCTCTTCTCAGTCACTGTAACTCTTTAAAACTGAATGCATTTTTTCCAGAATTTAATCTCATTTATCACCAATCAAAATGAAGCCTCCATCTAACACATTTCATAAAAGTGCACGGGATTTCACACAGCTTGCAACCAAAGTGATTTTTCTGTCACTTGGAGAAGCCGTTAACGGAGCCATTGATCATGTGTCAGGAGTCATTTATCACAGACTGGAGCAGATCGCATGCTGTTCATAAGCACAGAAGAACCAGAACCAGCCGTTATCCTCCACCTCACATCTGCTCACAACACAGACCATGACTTTATCATCAATATAAAGCATCATGGAGCTGAAACTGCACTTTCTTGTTATTCTCATTTAGTTAGGACGCTCCATCTATACTCAGTTCTACTGCTTTTGTCATAATGTCTGTCACTCGCTGTGACACTGGCAAACTGAAGCATCATTCTCTCGGCCAGAGACCCAACCGGACGCCATTTGAGAAGATTATACCCCACTTTTAATACAGTGCAGATATTCAAGATTCAACACTAGAGGACACGCTTGACAAAATCTAATTTCCTCTTACCTCTTTTTCTGTTTCCAACAGATTTGAGTTTGAATTTTAGAGGGAAAATGGAACAAGATGGAGCTGTGATGCTAAAATATAAGATGCCATTTTTACAATGTATGCACATATTTCAGAATATACTGAGCACAACACACTTATTTTAGCATCAGTTGCAAAAGAATATCTGTGGGTCTATGTGCACTGGTTAAAATTCAAGAAATGCTATTAGTACTTTGATACAACAAAAAAATACATATATAGATGAATAGATATATAGATAGATCTTTTACACACTCACACATGCAAGTGTAAGTGTGTGTGTGTGTGTGTGTGTGTGTGTGTGGGTGACGACACTACAGCAGTGCTGGAAACACTGACGGGGAAACACCAACACATTCCACACCATCCACAGAGAACACACACAGTCATATATCACGATAGACATTTAAAGATGAAGCCTGTCATATGTCCTGCTCATATTTCACCCCAAATATCAAAGAAAAATTAAAAAAAATTAACAATGATTTTATAATTATACAATCCCAAATTTCAGTACTGCTGGGCAAAGATTAATCTCGATTAATTGCATCCAAAACAATTTTTTTTGTTCATATATGTGTGTATTTATTATGCCTATATAAAGACATATAGTATATATTTTGAAAATATTTACATGTATATATTTATATTCATATAATTTACGTTATTGTAAATATATTTAATATATAAATAACATTGTTCTTAAATATATACATGCAGGTGTGTGTGTGTGTGTGTGTGTGTGTGTGTGTGTGTGTGTGTGTGTGTGTGTGTGTGTGTGTGTGTGTATACAGAATAAATATACACAATACACACACATATATTATGTACACAAAAAAAACTATTTTGGATGGATAGATAGATAGTTGACAGACAGACAGATAGATGACAGACAGACGATAGACAGACAGACAGACAGACAGACAGACAGACAGACAGACAGACAGATTACAGACAGATTACAGACAGACAGACAGACAGATAGATGATACACAGACAGACAGACAGACAGACAGTTGACAAACAGACAGATAGTTGACAGACAGACAGACGACAGACAGACAGACAGACAGATAGATGATACACAAACAGACAGACAGTTGACAAACAGTCAGATAGATGACAGACGATAGACAGACAGACAGACAGATAGATGATAGACAGACAGACAGACAGTTGACAAACAGACAGATAGATGACAGACGACAGACAGACAGATAGATGACAGACAGATAGATGATACACAAACAGACAGACAGACAGACAGTTGACAAACAGACAGATATATGACAGACGATAGACAGACAGACAGACGACAGACAGATAGACGACAGACAGAGAAGACAGACAGACAGACAGACAGATAGATACAGACAGACAGACAGACAGACAGACAGACAGTTGACAAACAGACAGATAGATGACAGACGATAGACAGACAGATGACAGACAGACAGATGATACACAGACAGACAGATGATACACAGACAGACAGATGATACACAGACAGACAGATGATACACAGACAGACAGATGATACACAGACGACAGACAGACAGATAGACGACAGACAGACAGATAGACAGATGACAGACAGACAGATAGACGACAGACAGACAGACAGACAGACAGACAGACAACAGACAGACAGATAGATAGACAAACAGACAGATAGATGACAGACGATAGACAGACAGACAGACAGACAGACAGACAGACAGACAGATAGATGATAGACAGACAGACAGACAGACAGATAGACGACAATCAGACAGATAGATGATAGACGATAGACAGACAGATAGATGATAGACGACAGACAGACAGACAGACAGATGACAGACAGACAGACAGACAGATAGACGACAGACAGACAGACAGATAGATAGACAAAAAATGTTGTAGAAAAAATAAGTATTTTTTTAAAACATAGTTTGATTAAACCAGGGATATTATGGTTTACTAAAAAATAAAAATATTAAATTCATTATTTGTAAATATAATAAATAAAGTATAAAGCGTATTGATAATGCATGCAATTATCTGAGATTATATTGCGTCTATACACTTTTCTTAGCATCAGTTCCAATAGAATATTTGTGGATCTGTCTGGGTTATTTTGACCTAAAATCAAAAATAAATATAAAGAACACTGATTCTATTTTAGGCCCATTAAGTCTTGCTTCCTTCCTTCTTTCCTTTCTTTCTTCCTTCTATTTTATTGCAAAATTTTCAGTACTGTAATGCAAAGGAACAGAACATGTACTGTATAAATTTCTTTGTGAAATTCAACCAGTTTTTCCTCTGTTTAGCTGCAGTGCAGCTCAGTAGTTGTTGTATTTGACACAGGAAAGCAGGCGTGGAGTGAGTGAGGTCAGTGCATGGATCTCGATTACAGGCGGAAACAACGCGGCCTCAGTCGCCCTGGAGAAACACCAGAGCTGGGCGGCCCATATGAGTCCGTCTCATGAATGAGAGGCGACGGGTGGAGACCCACATCCAGCAGAGCAGCTCCAACGCGGGGCTTTCCATAAGACACGCCACACGCAACTGTACGCAACTCGCATTCAAATACATACAGCACGTCAAAAAGCACTCAAAAGCACTGTGTCGACAAGGAGTATGGGAAAAACATATTTTACAGCTCATTGATTTAGAATCAAATGAAGCTTTAGCTGTAAGCGATCAGCGCTGAGATGCTGGAGAGGTGTGTTAACCACTCCCTGTCTATTTCAAGGGGCAAGATCCGACTTGCCCAGTCAGAAGGGATTGTCAGGGAGCCGTAAACACTTCCTGTCAGGAAGAGAGCACTTCCTCAATCCTGGAGCAAAAGCACTCAGACTTTAGAGCTGAAGCCACTGCTCTGATTCTGGCTAAACCGGGGATATTATTGTTAACTAAAGCGAAAATAAAATACAAAAGCAAATACGCTCAAATTAAGACTTAATTTGAATTTTAAAGTTGTAGTAAGTTGTTGCATTTTTTTAAACTGTATGAAAAACAAACTAATAAAGATAGCTAAAATGTTTTAGAAATTGAATTAAATAAAAAATTAAGTTGAATAAATTCAAAATACTAAAATAAAAATACATAAAACAAATATAATATTATACCAATGATACTAAAATAAAACAGGACTAAAACGCCAGAAGAAAATTACAAAAAAAAATGTATTTATTTAGTATCCATAATCACTTAAAACACTATATATTTTGCTGGTTTACCTCTAAAAAATAGCTTATGGCATTGCAGTCTACTTATAATGTTCATTCTAACTTATTAAAGGGCTGCTAACCAGGCCTGTGTTTGTTTAGTGTTATTTAAAATAAGAGCATCCCACACAAACATGACATTATGCCATTTCCAGAGGCTAAAGGCCGAGATCAGAGAGCATTTTATTTCTCCCACAAGACCCTGCGAACATCTCAACTTGATAGTAATATTCCCAGTGGAAAGACATTAAGACTGAGAGGAGGAAAGTCGACCATCACAGGCCAAGAATAAAAGAAGAGGCTAATTACACGGGCTAAAAAACATTCACGCAGTCTCAGGCAATCCAAGTGCATTTTTTCCTAACAGCACGACTAAAAATACCTCTTATTTCTTTTTTATGTTGTCCATGGTAGAGTACCTCAGGATTTCATTTGCTCCTGTTTGACCCGTTTGATTTAAATGAATATTTATAGCCCACTGGTCTATGTCCTGTCATCCTGAACTAAGGCCAGCAGCCCTCATTCAAACCCAAACCTACTGCATTATGAGTCCACACTGATCTCAGACCAGTGCAAGTCCCTATCTGACCTGCTGGTCTCACATTGGTCCAGACTGACTTGAAGCAAATGGAGCAACACGTGGTCTGGCCTTTATCCTGGAAGTTGGAGTGAGTCAGGATTGTGGTCCTGACTCAGGATGATCTCAATTAGGGATCGCATAGCTGTAATTAATGCAGAGTCAAAAAAACAACACATTTCACAATATGTTTTTTCCCCCACCACAAACTCTGACGATTGCTTACATGAATAAAAGTGCACGTAATGGACAAGAATTGCATTATTGTCAGTAAGCTGATTAGATAGTTTCCTGTTTTTACTGAATACAAAGGAGTTTACTCATTTTGATTTAGATATTTTCAGTTTCATTTTAATGTTAGTGAAACTTTCATTTTTATTTTTAATTGTTATTTTTAGTAGTTTAGTATATCATTTTTAAATAATTTATTTATTATTATTACTTATTTTTTACTTTTATTTTTCCATTTTTATTTGAACTTTGTCATTTTGTGTTTGACTGTTGGTGTTTTATTTTTTACATACAGTTGCAATCAAAATTATTCAACCCCCTAGAGACTGCAGTACTTTACAAATAGAAGATTTTCTGAAGATCCAGGACTTTATAAAAATTGCATCTACAAAAGTTTACTGGCATATTAAAAAGTGATAATGTCAATATGGAATGTAATGTTTTTCAGTTACAGGATTTATGTTACCCCTACTCAACATTGCTGTTTTTAAGTCAATAATTTTTATGAACAAAATTGTCTTAAAGCACAATTAAGCCTTTAGAAACTAAAACAGAATTAGCTTGAGCTGTTACAAATACATACAGTCAGCCCATGCATGTTCTGAAGTTGAGTGGCACAGATGGCAAAGTCAACAGGGCTCTCACAAAAGCTATAGGGAAGAAAGTTGTATTATATTAGAAAGTGTAAGGCTACATGAAGATTTCCAAGACATTAAAAGTTCTTAGAGACACAGCTGGCAGCCTTATTCCTTAGTTTAAAATGTGTTGTACCAGAAAACCTTTGAGGGCATTGAACAAAAAAGCACAATATCATAAAATGTTTGATCAGAGCAACTCAGAAAAACCTGCAATGTACAGCCAAAGACCTGCAGGATGACCCGACGAAAGGAGAAAAAACATTTCAGTCCAGTGTATAAGAAGAAAACTAGAGAAGCATGGCTTTTATGTTGAGGCATCTTGCCGAATACCACTCTAAACCAAGATATAAAGAAGGGTTGACCTGAACATGCTAGAATTTATTTGGATGGACCTGTGGAGTTCTGGAAGAATGTTTTATTGAGTGATGTGACCAAACTGGAACTTTTTGGACCCATGGATCAACAGTATGTCTGGTGCGAAAAAAAGGCAATGCTTATAAGCAAAGGAACTCCATCTCCATGATCTAACATGGAGGTGGGCCAGTCCTGTTATAAGGGTGTTTTACTGTTGCAGGAAGTGGAAATCATGACTGTATGAAGGCCATTTTGGCAAGAATTTTGATGCCTTTGGTGCAAAGACTGAAGCTGGTCAATGGACTTTACTGCAGAACAATCATCCCAAAGTATACATCCAAATCTACTTATGCTTGTTTCAGGGATCAGTCATAGAATGTTCTTAAGTGGCCTGTTCAGTCTTAATTCTCATTGAAAATATTTGGTTGAATTTGTGAAAAAGTGAAAACCAAAGATTATCAATGATCTTAAAGCTTTTTCAGGCGAGAGATGGGCTAAGAATGCTGTAGAGAGGTGACAGAAGCTTCGAAGCACCAAATTTGACTTTTGGGGGTTGAATCATTTTGAACCTGAACGTTCAGATCCAATTATTATATTTGTTTTTATTATTAATCAACTTACATTCTCAGAATTACTCAAATGTGTATAAATAAATTGGTAACACTTCACAATAAGGTTCATTAGTTAACATTAGTTAACCACATTAGTTAACATGAACTAATAATGAACTGCACTTATACAGCATTTATTAATCTTTGTTAATGTTAATTTCAACATTTACTAATACATTATTAAAATCTTGTTAACATTAGTTAATGCAGTGTGAACTAACATGAACAAACAATGAACAACTGTATTTCCGTTAACTAACGTTAATGAAGATTAGTAAAAACAGTAAATAATGTAATGCTCATGGTTAGTTCATGTTAGTTGGTACGTTAACTAATGTTTAACTAATGAACCTTATTGTAAAGTGTTACCAATAAATTATCTAACAGTGTACTGATGACTTTGTTGAATTGTTTTCACAATATTTTGTTCTCTGCAGCAAAAAGATTTGCTGGTCAAGGGGGTTGAATAAGTTTGATTGCAACTATGTCTATATAGATTTTATTAATTATTTTTTTATGTTCATTTAACACTTTTTTTAAAATGTAAACACATTTACCACATTTTTGTGTGTTTTTTTACTTTGTGTTTGTCATTTTTCGTAGGTTTTTTGAAAATGTCTGCATAGTTTTTCATTTTTATTTCAGTTATCGTTTTAGTCATTCTAGCATTTTAATTAAAAACTAAACTGAGAAATGCTGACTTGGCAACTAGCTGAAATAAAGTTTTATATTATATTATATTATATTATTGTTTTATTTTATTTCAGTTCATGTTTGTTTCAAGTAATGAAAATGCTTTTTAATGGTTTTGCATTTAGTTTACAAAAAAAGTCTACAAAGACTTGAATATTATGTATATGATTATAACTTCAGAAGTGAGGAAAAGGTTTTTGTGTCAAACACATAAGGCAGCATTAGCAAGATTCTTGTTTCTAAGATATGAGGTTTGTCGTCTTGTTAAATGTAGTTTTAACCTGACACTGATCCTTCAATACATCTTTGCAAAGCCCAAACTACTTTGAAGGATCACAAAACAAGCCACACTTCGATGAGTTGGGCCACAATTAAAGGCAGAGTGAACTAAAGGCACCTTAAAACCATCAGTAGTCATCAGTGCAGACATATCTCTCACCAAACACTCGTATAAAGTCTCTTAATGCTGATAATTCTCAGAGTCGTGTGGGAGTGACAGCAGGACTCAATAGAGACACGCATGCTTGCAACACTCCTGTCTTTCAGTGGAGGTCAAGCGCTTTCTTCTTCTTCGCCATTCAATTAAAGGAATAGCTCACATATTTGTACACACGCACACGCTTAACAACACACATACCCACACACACACAGTTACCATAGTAACACATCCAACTCAACTCAACCGTTGTCAATGCATTCAAAAGAATGAAGAGAAAACTACTGATTCTTAGCTATACTTATAGAGTGATGCAAGCCAATGTTCATTATGTGAATAGATGACTTCTCAATTGGGTGGAATAGGAATTTTTCCATTACCAAGCATACAACTCCTTCACCATTAGAACCAACTTTCTCTAAACTAAATGCTTTTTATGACTATCAAACTCTGTTTATTTTACTTTTACAATATTATGACATTTATACTTGCCTACAAAACAAATTTCAAGCATTTGATGAAAAACTTATTAAATCAGGTGTCTTAACATATGAGTATGAGATGAATATGATATTTTACTAACAATATAAATGATGTTGGTTCAAATTAATTTAGGTGCACTTAATTCAAAAATGACTTCCATAGTATAAAAAAAACCACTATGGAACTCAATAGCCAGTGGCAACTGTTTGGTTATCAAAATTCTTAAAAATATTTTTCTTTGTGTTCAACAAGAAACAAACTCTCACAGGTTTGGAACAACTTGAGGATGAGTAAATGATCAGAGAACTTTCATTTTTGGTTGAACTGTCCCATTAAGATAAGGTTTTGTATTAACATTTGTGCAGCTAAACACCGATCACCTCAAAAATTATTCTATAAACCATCAGCACTGATAAGATGGAAGTTTTTTTTTCCCCATGTACGTTCTCAATGCATTCAAACCAATGAAGAGAAAATTATTGATTCTTAGCTATACTTATAGAGTGATGTAAGCCAAAGTTTATTATGTGAATAGCTGACTTCTCAATTGGGTGGAATAGGAATTTTCCATTACCAAGTAAACTTATTCGCCATTAGCACAAACTTTCTCTAAACTACATGCTTTTCATAACTATCAGTTTATTCTACTACAATATTATGAAATGCAAGGTCAATTTATACTTGCCTACAAAACCAATTTCAACCCCTCAGGCTGGTTTTAGCTGGTTAATCCATCTGGTCTCCCAGACAGACCAGCTAAGGAAGTGTTAAAAACCCATCTAAAACCAGCTAGCTGACCAGCTAAGACCAGGCTGGGTTACCAGCTAAAACCAGCCTAAATTGGTTTAAGCTGGAAGTATCTGGTTTTCGCTGGTCCCCCAGCCTGGGTAGGCTGGTCAAGCTGGTTTTATATGCTTGTTCCAGCTGGTCTCCCAGCCTGACCAGCTAAGAAAGTGACCAAAACCCCTCTAAAACCAGCCTGCTGACCAGCTACGACCAGCTAAAACCAAGGGGGATTATCAGCTAAAACCAGCCTAAATTGGTTGGCTGGTTGAAGCTGAAAGTAGAAGGTTTTAGCTGGTCTCCCAGCCTGGCTAGGCTGGTTTTATATGCTTGTTCCAGCTGGTCTTCCAGCCTGAGCAGCTATGAAAGTGGCCAAAACCCCTCTAAAACCAGCCTGCTGACCAGCTACGACCAGCTAAAATCAATGGGGATTAACAGATAAAACCAGCCTAAATTGGTTGGCTGGTTTAAGATGAAAGTAGAAGGTTTTAGCTGGTCTCCCAGCCTGGATAGGCTGGTCAGGCTGGTTTTATATGCTTGTTCCAGCTGGTCTTCCAGCCTGACCAGCTATGAAAGTGGCCAAAACCCCTCTAAATCCAGCCTGCTGACCAGCTACGACCAGCTAAGATCAAGGGGGATTATCAGATAAAACCAGCCTAAGTTGGTTGGCTGGTTTAAGATGAAAGTAGAAGGTTTTAGCTGGTCTCCCAGCCTGGCTAGGCTGGTCAGGCTGGTTTTATATGCTTGTTCCAACTGGTCTTCCAGCCTGACCAGCTATGAAAGTGGCCAAAACCCCTCTAAAACCCACCTGCTGACCAGCTACGACCAGCTAAAATCAAGGGGGATTAACAGCTAAAACCAGCCTAAATTGGTTGGCTGGTTTAAGATGAAAGTAGAATGTTTTAGCTGGTCTCCCAGCCTGGATAGGCTGGTCAGGCTGGTTTTATATGCTTGTTCCAGCTGGTCTTCCAGCCTGACCAGCTATGAAAGTGGCCAAAACCCCTCTAAAACCAGACTGGATAACCAGCTAAAATCAGCCAACTAGCTTAGGCTGGTTTTAACTGTTTTTGTTCAGCAGGGAAGATCAATCTTTATTCATACATTTATTATGTATAAAAGTCAAAGAACATTTGATGCAAACCCAAAAATCTATTTAATAATATCTTGAATGTGAAAACACAACAGACAACAAATCCATTTGTCTTAAAGTGGTGGAACATAGTGCAGAATGCTAGCAACATACTAACATGTTGTTAGCATGAGATTAGCATTTTGCTAGCATGATGCTAACATGTTTTTAACAAGAAGATAACATGAGTAGCATGATGCTAGCAACAGTATACCCATTCCCCCTGATATATGTACTCACAAGTCACAAAAAAATACTTAGTAACATGAAAATTAACTTTCTTTGGGAGGGTTTGCCCTCGCTATGCTTCCTGGACAAAGGGGTAGGAAGTTGACAGCCTCATGTGACAGGAAGTAAGTCAATGGCTTTTTTGGTTCTTGAAATCCTTTATTTGGTTGTTCGCTTGCATGTCATAAAACATGGATAACATGTAGAAAAATACTTACAAAAGGAAAATGACAACTATAAACTGCGGTGGGCTAAATTGGTTAATGACTTCCATAGTAAAAAAAAAAAAAAAAACATTCACTATGGAAGTCAATGGCTACCGGCAACTGTTTGGTTACCAAAATATCTTCCTTTGTGTTCAACAAGAAACAAACACTCACAGGTTTGTAACTACTTGAGGGTGAGTAAATGATGACAGAACTTTAATTTTTGGTTAAAGAGACAACTGTCTCATTGTGCAACTAAACACTGATTACTTCAAAAACTATTCTACAAACCATCAGCACTGATAAGATGAAATTGATAAGATGGAATTTTTTTTTTCTTCATGTATGAAGTGCAATAAACCCGTTTGATTCGTAGATCTCAGATCACACAAGAATCAAGATCTGGCCAAACAGATTGAAACCGGTCTGTATGGCGCCTTTAGCCCTGCATCAGGTCAATATCTCATTTGATTGGCTTGTTATCAATACCCCAGTAACTCAGACAGGGTTTACTTTTACACAACCAGAAAACCTCTGAGAAACATTCAAATGTTCTCAGAAAACTACATTATATCCAGTAAATTGGCTGACAAGAACAAGCCTAGCTTAAATACAGTTCTGGTGAAAATATAAAAGCTAAAGCTAGTTTTGAGAAATATAACAATAAACTCTTCCATTCTGCAAGGTCACTGAAGGCTGTGCTTCCTTTATGTTCTGTTTATCTTTCAGTAATTCACTTTCAGGAGTCCTTCAGCTATTTAACCTGAGTAATTTAACAGTCATCTGTCTGGTTGTGTGTGTGTTTGTGTGAGTGTGTTGGGAGGGTTTTGTTAATTAGCACTACTTTGAAATGATAATTGATCATCTTACAAACGCTCTCAGTCGAGAAGGTCTAATCACAACAACAAAAACACAGTAAGAACTAAGAAACCATAAGCTAATGGTATCATCAACCATATTTCAATAACAAAATAGATTTAATTGTTTATGTTTTAATGATAATAAATCGGTGTTGTCACAATACGCAAAATTTACATATTAGTAAATGTTCACGGCTCTTCATACCAATTTCAACAGAAAAAAGAAAATCAAAACATCTGAGACATTTAGCTATTTTAGTTAACTGTTATAAAAAATAAATGATTTTGATATTAATGGTTAAAAAGTACATTTCAACTAAATAAACTTTAAACGAATATGCCAATTTTAAAATATGTATAAAATGTTTGAGAAAAGTGAAAAAATAAATAAATAAAAAGTAACCAAATAGTTGATGGGCCCCATTGACTTCCATAATATGGGAAAAAAATACTATGGAAGTCAATGGCTACAAACAACTGTTTGGTTATAAACGTTCTTCAAAATATCTTCTTTTGTGCTTATCAAAAATACAAGTTTGGAACAACTTGAGAGTGACTAAATTGACATGTTTACATCTTTAAATTTCAGACTTTTTACCAAAGTGCTAATACTTTTGACAACACTAATATTATAGCATTTTGTTTGGACTGGTTACAGACTTTGTTGCGTTTACAGTAATTTAGTTTTAAAATTGATAGTCCCAGCCACTGGATTCAGTCTATAAACCACATGACTTTGCAGAACCATCCCATAACTGTTTTCATGTGCTATTTCAATGAACAATCAATAACAGCACTTCTAAAAATCAACTCCTTAAAAAGGAACTGAATGCATTTGAAACTTATAATATACAGATTAAATCTAAAATTTCAATCTATTGACAGCCCTATTTTTTTCTCTTTCCTGAGAATCACCTACAATACCAAACAAACTGAAGCAAAAGACTAAACGCTGCTGTTGTTTCAAAATCAAGATAGAGCAAAACGCTTGACACAGATATTGGCATTCAGAGCATTAGGAAAGCATTTACATAATTATCATCCACTTGTCAAGTAATTAAGACATTAGTTGGCCTTTTCAAAGCACTAGCAGGATACTCGTGTTTCAGCCTCACAGGTCGATAAACGGCATTCTGTATGAGCAAGCAGAATCACTGCGATGGACGGAGCATAATGATGTCACATGTAAGCGCTTCCCACATGGATAATGAATCTATGATGCCTGCATTCACAAAATATGACAAATCTACTGCTCAGTTTAGCATGGATCTATAGACTCTAGTTAAAGCGATAGTTCACCTAAAAATTCTTCAGCAGAACAGTAAAGAAGATTTTTTGCTGAAACCGTGGTTTCATGTCAATGGCTATGATAAAGTCGATGGCTGTGTTAACTTTTTTTTTCTGTGAAGATAAATTAAAAATTGTCCTGGCATTTCCAAGCTTTAGAATTGCATGGGTGGGTGTTTCTCTTCATCAGTCCAAAACAAGTCCAATAAAGTGAGTCTATCCATAATAAAAAGTGCCTCACACAACTCCGGAGTGTAAATAAAAGCCTCCTGTAGAAAATCGTTGCATTTTCTAAGAAAATTTTTTTTTGTTTACAGGAGCAAAGGAAGCAAAGTTTCCCTACTTTAGCAAAGAAAAACCAGTCTCCTCTTGACTCTTATCGAAATCCTCCATTTTTCTTTAATCCTCGTTTTCTACATCCAATTCATGACTGTTGTTTTGTTTTGATCTCTTCTGAGTGACGCATGCACACCGTTGACATTCTACGTCATCCGCCCAGAGCTGCTTCTACGTATGACCAGTTGGTGCAAGCTAGATTAAAGTGATTATTACGTTTTACGATTGTTACGATTTGTTTTTAACAAAAATGCATCTGTGTGAGGCACTTTTTATTATGGATGGACACTTTATCGGACTTGTTTTGGACTGATGAAGAGAAACACTCGCCCATGTAATATAAATGCCAGATCATTTTTAATTATAACTCCAACTGGATTCGTCTGAAAGAAGGAAGTCATATACACCTAGGATGCCTGGAGGGTGAGTAAATAATGGACTCATTTTTATTCTGGGGTGAACTAACCCAAAATCATTATTCTGTGCAAGAAATTTAACAATATTACTTGTATTCCAGAGCCTCAGACAAACTGTCTGGAGTGACGTCTGGTTTGTGAATGAAACAGTTCACCAATTTGGACTGAAGCATCTGAAAAAGTTAGCAGCTCAAGCAGCACAGACTGTTCCTTTTGCTTCATAAGACATCAGTATATCTTTAGGAACTACAAGTAATCATTTTGTGCTGCCTGGTTTCAAAAATGTTATTCTTTACTGTTCTACTTAAAGCAACACTAAAGAGTTTTTTTTACCTTAAAATAATGTTTCCGAACTCGTGTCAGAGGTTCATCAACTCATAACAGGGTGAAACGGCACTTTCGTATTCGCTTTGCGACCCTCTATTGGCCATAACAGCACTATGTAAGTTTGGGTCATCGGGTAGCGGTTTTGTAGTTCGAATGAGACTACAAATGCGACTTGCTTTACGGCTAAAATAAATAGCAAACAATGTCATTATTATGTTTTATTTCGTTTTCATACTTTCATAAAGTCATGCAACATACTCTACCTTGTCACTGGACATCGTTATTTCCAAAGCCGGTCCTGGATAGCCTCCAAACAAATAACGTGCATGTGACGCGACAGTAGGCTAAATTATTTAGGACAGCGGTAATGGACAATTCCGCTTCCAACCTGTAGAGGGAGCCCAGTTCTTTAGTGTTGCTTTAAGGAAAATGTAACCTACATCTTTGATGTACATCTTTGATTTTGTGTAAATAAACATTAAGCTTTTTGAGTTGAACTATCCCTTTAATTTTAAGGGTCATAGATTTAACTGCAGTTTCTTGAGCAGCAAATCAGCATATTAGAATGATTTCTGAAGGATCATGGGACACTGAAGACTGGAGAAATTATGCTGAAAATTCTGCTTTCCATCACAGGAAAAAATTACATTTTACAATATATTTCACAAAGAGGACAGCTGTTTTAAACTTACTAAATTTCACAGTTTTCACTGTATTTTTGATTAAATAAATGCAGCCTGGGTGAGCATAAGAGCCTTTTTAAGAATCATTAAATAGCATATACTGTATTTAGGTTAGTGACAATATTTACCAGCAGGTCTAATGGAGCAATTTTAACCAGCCAAACCTTGACACGCACACACCTGCGTTTTCCCATATTATCTTACGCAGTATCTCTTCCTTCAACAAACTTGTAATTCAGTAAAACAAACAGCATTTGATAAGAGAGCTGACCAGCACAAACGACACTCTCTCACTGACTGCAGTAATCAAACTACAGCTGAACTCCAGTGCTTTTAATTAGACAGTGCAGAAGCTGCGGTATTTACCAGGATTGATGAGTCAGTTGCTTGTTGTCTGGCTTTGACAGGCAGACCATGAGCATGTTGCTTGTAAACACCTGAAATGCAGATCAGCTCAGCAAGAATGCGAATGACAGTGACAACAGCCTGTCATTCAGCAACCTGTAGTATGCAGCAATAACTTGAAGATAAACAGATAGTTAGGACACCTGCGGGCACGCGTGCATTTTATTACATCACTGTTCGAAGCATGCGGTCTCCACTTGCATCACATCACTAACCAGAGAGCGTACGGCGAGCGCACGGGCCGCACCTCGCAGGAAAAGGTGTGTCAGGTATGAAGCTCAGAGGAAGCATTCTGAACGAGCTAAACGTTAGTGATAGCTCTGGCTGACGGCCACGTAAACAAATAAAAAGTTGCGCAAATAAACTCAACATGTGTGAATGTCAACAGCATCCAAGCAGTGTGCACACATTCAGAATTTCACTGGTCATGCCATAGAAAGAGTCACTAAACATTGCAAGATGTTAAAAAAATAGTGAATAAGACCCTAGGGCAAATGACTGACTTACACTGGAGGTCATAGGTCACCATTACTGTTGACCTCTGAAGCCTTTCTGCGTAGTTTCAGCCTGAATGGTTTGATTCTCATAAGAGATTCATCTAAAACAACAATCTTCTAGAGCAAAAATCATTTGGATAACAAATGTCTACTGACCAGTTTTCATTTTCACACCAAAATATATGGAAACCTATAACACATATGTGGGCAGTATAATGACTCCACAAATCCACCAACTATCTCCACTCAAGCAGTTCAGAGACATTTATGGATGTTAACAGCAGTCAAGCTCAAACTCAGACCCATGGATTGTGTTTCTGGATGTCGATAACAGCGTCCACCCTGCTCATAACCGTTGTGGAGTACATAAAACAACTCGTTTTACCGGTTTTGACGCAGACCTTCTATGCTAAAGTGAGGCCTTTACCCTCACAAAGTATGCCAGAATGTGTAAACCCTGTTATTGTCAAATATCTTCACACTGTGATGACACTACCAGTAACTGTGTGCATACATTAAAAAAATTAATAAAATAACATTTTAATTTTCTATTTTTTACTTGCAAACACTAAAATAAAAAATTGTATATGCTTTTACTATATAAAACAATTTATTTATTTTTCAACAACAAAAAATAAAAAATGGAACTGTTTAAAATGTACTCAATTTAAAAGTTAGTGAAAAATTAAATATATTTTAAAACTTTCTTATAAACAGCATATAACTCAAATGTAAGTAAACTGAGTGATGCTCAATATATATGATAGTGTCCCGTTCAGCGCTGAATATGTACCTGTGGAAGTGAGCGTGAGCGCGCATCTGTCTTACCTTCTCCTGCTTGCCGTTCTCGGGCTCGGCGGGTGGAGAGCTGGGAGATTTGACCGCGGTCACCCCGCTACTGCTGCCCGAGCTCGAGCCGCTGCGCTCAACTGTCTCTACCTTTATGAGCCGGTGCTTCGGAGACACGTACTTGACGTCCGGCGAGCCCGTGGAACTCAGTCCGGTGGAGAAGGGCATGTTTCCGCCTGGCGAGTACGGATCCTCGAAGTCCAGCTCCTTCTGGAGTTTGTAGGCGGTGAGGATGTCGGGCTGCGCGGACATTAATCCGGTGCCCGACTGCTGCTGGAGGTGGAACGCCGGTGGGCTGGAGACGGTGGTGTGGAAGTGTCGGTAGTCCGGTTTCGGAGGCGCCGGTGGCGGGGCTTTGGTGGTTTTGAAACCCAGGTGCTCCTTGAACCATCTGGCCATGCTGCCAGCGCATTGCTCACAACTCCGATACAAGATATATCCGTACCAGTACCCGTCCGAGAGTCTCTGGAACGCGTCCGAGTGTTGTGGCTCCGGCGGCGTGAAGTGCCCGTTCACCGACTCTATCACTTTCTGTTTGGTGAAACTCTGCGCGAGACTCCAGCGCTCTCTCCGTGCGAGCGCGTGTGTACGCTTATGTGTGTGTGACAGCTGAGCGGCTGCTGGGATACATTGGGAATTTCTACCTGAGATACTCACTGCCACCTATCGGTGTACTCTGACACTGAACACACACAAGAAAGAAAGGATTTTATCACAAATATGTTGTCATTGTGCGCGCTAAAATCGAGCATTGGAAAACTTTACCGTTTATAGCGACAAACAGGTGCTCAGGATAATGGTGTGGATGGTGTTTTGGCATAAAAAAAAAGTAATAAACCTTTTTTTTTGTCTTTTTTCTGGTGTGGTATTCGTGGTGTATGGATGCTCTTATTGCGCCTTTCCCATATTTGATGGCTTGGCTGTGTGCATTCCTAGAATGTGTATTTATTTATTGTGTGTGTGTACAACAATTTCCCTGTAGAGACCAAGATAACTTTTTGGTAATTTTTACTTAAAGTTCTTTGCACTGCAGAAGCCTGTTGTCAAGAACTGATTCCTAATGTTGCATTATAAGTTCATAAAAACATTCCCAGTCAAAAATGTCAAGCCTGTAGAAATTGCTTGTCGATTTCTCATAATGCTATATTAGCAAATCTTGGATTTACTCTATCAACTTGTTTTCTTTCATTCAATTGAAGGATAATCTCGAGTAATGACGCTAAAAATTCAGAAATCAAAATCACAGGAATAAACTACATTTTTGCTGTACTTTGGATCAAATAAATGCAGGCTTGGTAAGCAGAAGACACTTTCAAAAAACAAAAATCAATCAATCAATCAGGCACACTATTAATCAAATACAAAAATAAATGCTTTACATTACTTTTCTCCCAACATCAATCTACACTCCATACATTATAATGGCAAATAAAAAAATGGTTTTAAACATCTTCGCAAACTGGGACAGTTTAAATTTAGCTCAGGAGCATTCATACGGCTAACCTTATGCAAATTCAATTAAATTGGTATGAATTAGAAAGGCACACGCACACGCACACACACACACACACACACACACACACACACCTTAATAAAAGATCTAACAGCTAAAAATGCATATCAGAGCAAAAACCAAGTCCTAAAATAAAACACGCACACCAGCCTGTTGGGCTCAGAGACAAGATTGCATCAAGCCACACATCTGGGGAAAAGTTCAGAAAAAAAAAAAGTTGCATTGAAGGTTCACAGAAGCATGTAGTCTCAATTAACCTCAATGGAATAAGTTTGAAACAACCAGTTCTTCCTAGAGCTGGCCTCCTGGCCAAACTGAGCAATTGATGGAGAAGGGCTTTGGTTAGACTGTTGACCAAGAACCCGATTGTCATTCTAGTTAAGCTCCATGATCATATGTAGAGATAGAAAAAATCTACAGGACAAAAATCACTGTAATACTTCAATGCAACCTTTATGGCGGTGTGGGCAAACTCAATCTTCTCCTCAGTAAAGCGACATGAAAACACACTTGGATTTTGCAAAAAAAGCACCTAAAGGACCCTCAGAGTGTGAGAAACAAGATTCTCTGGTCTGATGAACCTCATTTCCAAGCACACATTTGAAGGAAATCAGCCACTGCTCATCACCTGCAGAGTACCATCCCAAAAGTAAAGTGTGCTGATAGAAGCCTCAAGTGGTGGGGCTGTTTTTCAGTGGCAGGAACTGAAGGACTCATCAGAGTAGAAGAAAAGCTCAACGCACCAAAATTGAGACTTTTGACGCTGCATGTCGCCAGAGGCTGGCAATGATGCTTTTAGTGGGCGTTCTTACTACTGGTTGCCTTGACAGCGAAGCAAGTTTCCTGCCGCTAAATACAAACATTTTGGAGGAATATAATATAAATATAAATTAAATCCGTACATACAAACAAAAATGAATGAGAAGCAGAGCCTACTTTTTTGTGTTGCGGATGTTTATCTACGGCTGAGAGTATAACGATCACATGAGCTCAAACGTCTTCTTTCCTATTGCCTGTCTCTCCAGAAAGTCGCTTTTCATTTGCATAAAGATGAAGGATTCTGAACTTTGTCGTGTCCCCAAAACCCAGTCCAGAGCATTCAGAACCTCAGACTGGGAAGAAGGTTCAACTTCCAAAAGGACAATGATCCTAAGCACATGGCAAGAGTGTATGTTCTTGGATGGCCCAGCCAGAGCCTAGGCTTGAACCCAATCAAACATTTGAGATACCTGAAATATAAGGTGAAGAGGTGAGAAGAATGGCAAATAATTGCCAAATGCAGATGTGCAAAGCTTGTTGCGTCATACCCAAAAAGACTTAAAGCTGTAAAGGTACTTCAGCCAAGCACTGAGTTAAGGATGTGAATACTTATGCAATGTACTTCAGGTATTTTTAATAAATGTACAAATGTGGCAATTCTGTTTTTGTCTCGTCATCAAAATAAAGAGGTATGAATCAGATTTACAAGCTATTTTTATAGGCCAGTCATTTTTGACTGGAAATGCCACAAGTGGCAGAATTATATTGAAAAGTACAAAAATGCTATAATTATTACCATTTTGTGTGAGCAACATTGGTAGGTTTTAGTCATTAAAAAAAAAAAAAAAAAACACACACACACACACACGTTAAAATATCATGAACACAACATAAGAGAAAAACAGCTGAAATCTGGGTTACAGTGAGAAACTTACAATGAAAGCATCAAAATATTCTTATTTTACCCCACACAATAAAAGCCTAGAATCTTGGAATATAAAGAGTTCATTCCAGAGTTCATTCTTCAGGTCAGTAGACCTGTAAGAGTTTCTCACGGTGTGCCATCAGCCTGTCAAATGTGCAAATGAACACCTGGACGGCCTCTGAAACATCTTTTTGCATGACAACAACCCAATACATTTACAAAAACAAACCCAATCCAAATTTGTGCACTTCATTCTGTCAGTGACAACTCATTCCTAATGCATTCAAAGTCCCTGCTCCAGAAATGTAAAAAGCAACATCATTTATTTGAGAAATGACAACACGTTCATAAATACGGTTGCATTTTCCATTCAAACCTTGGTATGCAGTGAACACCGTTTGTCTTGGTTCTACAATAAGAAACACAGACACTCCACACATTAGTGAAAAAAGCCAGGGTCACACTGCAGTGTTGTTTTACGAAGTAATATTTCTTTTTAACACCAGTGTCCTTCAGGATGTATGTAGCAAAGCAGTTTAACCCTCCTAAGAGAGAGAGAGAGTCACATTTAATTTGCCTGGTTTGATTCACTGTCACAGTAAATAGTCTACAAATGAAAGACTGTGGACCCAGGGTAATTTATCAGAAACAGTTTTAAAGAAAAAGTGATTTGAAGAAAATATAACTGCATGGATTGTAATAAAATGAATATTCATTTATTGACAGACTTAATATCAAATGCAGACTTATATTAAATACATCAGTTCATTAACTGGTTTACTTTAATACAGTATAGCAAATCACCGATCATGCAGTCTGATGTTTTAGCTTGATAGAATGCTTTATAAAACAAAATTGAGATAAAAAAGCATAATTAAAAACTGATACAAATCAGTTTAAGTGCCTAAAAAAAGCTTCAAGTGCCTTAAAACTAAAACCGATCTTTGCACAAAAGATCACTAGAGAATCTGTCGACATCAGCCTTACAGATGCTTGAAGAAACCTTCACATACTTGTGCTTAATCTCCTGCAACTGAAGAGAAAAAACATTTACATTTATGCATTTAGCAGATTTTGCTTTTATCCAAGGCAGCTTAGAGGAACAAGCTATTTGTCAAAGAGCCAAAAGAGGAGAAATGCAGATATATTTTTGTTTTAGAAGAATGCAAGTGTTTCAGGAACTCCTTCATGAGATTAGTCTCACCTTGCATTGGTCAGTAACCTTCTCCAGCATCCGTATAATGGCCTGCATCACCGGAGCTAAAGTCTCCTCGCTGTAGCCGGTGTAATGCTCTAGATTCTTGTTCTGCCAAACAGTCATTATCAAGATTAAACGTTCACATCGTTTTGGTGCCAGTGGATTACTTTCAATATTTCACACACTTCCCTAAACGCTGGTTTAGTACTCAAACAGACATGTGCTTTGTACAGCATTTTATACATCCAGGCAAACTAATCTTAGCTGAAAACCACACACAGAGCAAGACATTAATGACAGTTCACAGCAAAGACAAATAAACAGCTGAAAGAATAAGGTGAAATCAAGGCCTTACCCACTGGCCAGAGCCAAGAATCCTCAGAGATGCTGCAAACGCAGCCGCTGCCATGAGGGAAGGAGGAACATGGACCAGATCATAATCCAGAACAGCCACTTCCATCAGGAACGATGCCAGCTCATGCTCCCTCGGACCAGCCTGGATTCAATAGTAGGAGAGAATATGGTTTTTGATCAATTATAAATTTAAATGAGAATAAATAAAATAAATAATTACCAACAACAACAAGCACACTATCTTCCTGGGAAACTCCTGCTCTAAACTGTTGCAAATGCAATGCAAATCACATTTTGGCCATGTTTGTCAATGCACACTACCAGTCAAAAGTTTTTGAACAGTAAGATTTTATTTTATTTTATTTTTTTAAGTAGTGTCCCTTGCTCACCAAGCCTAAGTTTAATTAATCCAAATTACAGCAAAAGCAGTGATAGTGATATTTTTACCATGTAAAATAACTTAAAATAGTAATACCTAATAACTAAAACAGCCTATTTTATTTGAAACCATTTTAAAATTTGAATTTTCTTCTTGCGATCAAAGCTAAAATTTCAGCATCATTACTCCAGTCTTTAGTGTCACATGATCCTTCAAAAGTCATTGTAATATGCTGATTAAATTGATCAATTTAAATATGCTTTAAATTGATCAAAAGTGATAAGACACTTATTTTAAGATTCTATTTCAGATAAATGCAGTTCTGAATGTTCCATTCAAATAAACCTGAAATAAATACAAACATCCATCGGTTTTCAACAAATGTTTTTGAGTAGCAAATCAGAATTTTACATTTACACATTTAGCAGACACTTTTATCCAAACAATAGAAGCAATCAAAATCAACAAGAGCAATAACAAGTGCTATGACAAGTCTCATTTAGCATAATGCAGTACACAAAGGTGTTTTTTTATTATTATATATTAAATAAAAAGAACGAAAAAGACAAGCTAGTGTTGGGGGCCTAAAAATAGAGAATACAAAAAGAACAAGCTACTGTTATTATTATTATTTTTTTTATTATTATTTTTTTTTTTAGTTTTTTTTTTTGAGAAAACAAACAATAATTAAAGTGAATAGAGTAGATATCTAAAAATGGCTTTTAAAAAAAAAAAAAAAAAAAAGGATTAGAATAGAGGGTGCTAGAGTTAGAGGGTCACATAAAGATGGAAGAGATGCGTTTTTAGCCAATTCTTGATGGAGTTGGGCAGCTCATTCCACCAGGAGGGTATATTTAATGTGAAAGTGATTGTGCCTCTTTGGGATTTTAGAAGGATCATGTGACTGGAGTAATGATGCTTAAGTCTTTTTTTGAAACAAAACTAAAAAAAAAAAAAAAAAAAAAAAAAAAAAAAAAAAAAAAAAAAAAAAAAAGGAATAAAACACTTTAAAATATATTCAAATAGAAAAAAGTTATTTTAAATACAAATGTCAACATTTTCTTGTTTTTGCTGTACTTAGGACCAAATAAATACAGGCTTGATGAGCAGAAAGGACTTTTTAAAAACAAACATCAAAATTCGTACTTTTCAGAACCGTTTGACTGGTAGTATGAATAAAATGTAAATGATTTTAAAGGTTTTATTTTCATTTAATTGTGGGATTTCTAAAGCACAAGTTAGGAGCAAAAGACATGCAATTTTCCATTCATGCATGCGCAACCGTTTACTTACACAACTCAAACATGATCATCCCAATGTTAGTCAGTCTGTATTAGTTGATAAATCTATTTTAATACACTAGTTCAAAAGTGTGGCGTCTGTAAGATTTACATTCATCAAGGACGCATTAAAACGTAAAAAACGGTAAAGACACTTATGTTACAGAAGACTTCTATTTCAAATAAAAGGTGTTCTTTGGAAACTTGATATTCAAAGAATCCAGAAAAATAAAATGCATTACAGATTCCACAAAAATATGAAACAGCACAACAGTTTTCAACATTGATAATCAGAAATGCTTCTTGAGTTGCAAATCAGCATATTAGAATGATTTCTGAAGGATCATGTGACACTGAAGACTGGGAGTTATGATGCTAAAAACCCAGCTTTGATCGTGGGAGTCACATAGAAAACAGTAATATTGTGAAATATTACTACAATTGAACTACTTTTACTGTATTTTTGATTCAATAAATGTACCCTCAGTAAACAGAAAAAAAAAACTTTTCAAAAACAAAACCTTACCAAGCCCAAACTTCAACAGTAGTGTATAAATTAAAGGAACTTACCTGGCCAATCTTGCAAGCTCTCTGTAGGAAATGAGTAGGGACGGGTCTCCCGAGACTGTAATTTAAGCGTTTTAGGACGATTCTCTCCATTCGGCGTATGTCTCCACAGGTGTACGCGCCATCAGTCACAAATGCAAAGTCTCCCACCGTGGGTGGGTAAATCTCTTCATACTTTGATGCGATCAGCATTGCAGTCACACAGACGAGCTGCAAATACTTCTTGGGCACCGGGTTATTCTTTAAAAACAGTTGAGAAATCTTTAGACATGACTGAAGGGGATCCATTAGGGTGCAAGCAAATCTACAAATATCAAACCTCATTAGTGGACGGACACATGGTGCAGCAGTCATTCAGGGCTCTGAAGTGCAATATGAGAAGCCATCATGACCACTACTACCACATTTAAGAGGTGATTTGAAGATTACAAACCTGAAGGAAGCAATCAGCGATGCTGACAGTCATGAACAGGGTCTCCTGTCGCAGTTTGAACTCTCTCTGCACCTGCATGAGCCAGTCGATGGCGACTGCACGCATGTTTCCGCTCACCTCCTGACCTTCCAGATAACGTGGTCTGATGGCCATTGAAACCTAGAGGAAAATGCATTCAACATCAACCTTTATACACTGTGCATAAATCACGGGAATCTTGTAAGACACTATCATAAAGCTCAATTAGTCAAAACTAGAGATGCACCGATCTGGATTTTGGGGGCCGATCAACGATCACCAAAAGCAGTATCTGCCGATCCCGATAATACCGATCACCGCGTCAAATCCATAAATTCTTTAATATTGTTGTCTCAAGTACAAACATTGACATTGTATTATTAGTACAGAAAGTAGGAAATGAGAAAGTATCATGAATTGACCAGTTTTATTGCAGGTTGAGGCAAATTTCAATATTTAACACTCTCGAGACTCTCAGAGACAACTTGGACTCAGCTTACATAGAGCAAGTGTTGCTAACTATCTTAAACTGTCTTTTGGCAGTAATTATGTGTACAAAACAACATTTCACTCTTTTAGAGCTGACAATTTGTAAACTACGAACCTTAAATAAATGCTGTGTGCACCATAATAAACATTTAACTCTCAGGAGGCTCTTTCTTAGAATCACAATTTAGAGTTTAGCAACAAGCTTTTTGTGGAAAAATAAATATGCAATACATATGCATATACATATACATGCACGCTCTTTTTCTTTCTCTGCCTTATCAGAAGCTAAATTTGTAAACTCGGTACTCCTTAATGTGAGAAACTTTCAAATGTTGTATCATGTTCGTTGTGTTGAAATTCTTTTGTAGCACTCCTCCTCGGGGTACCTCCTTTGCGCACACCTTGCAAACGGCAAATTTGTTGTCCTTCTCGGACACGTCGTAAAAAACCCATACCGGCGACGCCATCTTCAGTGATAATGCGTTGTAGAGACAGCCACGTCCTTTAGGAGACCCTAGTCTGAGAAGTGCGAATGCATGCTCTGGCGGCTGTTTGTTGTTGTAAACGTCTATTTTGAGAACTCCGATCAAAACCGATAGCGCCCCTATCGGTCGATTGCGATCGGATGCCGATCGCTCGGTGCATCTCTAGTCAAAACGACAACTTTCAACAATGCACGAGCGTGACATTTTGTCAATTTGTGCATTAAACATTAGCCATTAAATTCTCTAAAAGCTAAAGATATCATAATGCTTCAAAGAAAGAGTACACTCAAATTAAAGGTCATTTACGCTTCCACATGTCATTCCAAACCTGCATGACTTTCTTTTGTGGAACACAGGGAAATTGCTAAAAGACTAATTTGGATGAACTTTAACACTTCATGGTGTGATATTCCCCTGTATAACATCTCTTCACCTCAAGCTGTTGTAAATAAGCGTAGATGTCGCACACATATTCACTGCACATCTGAGCATCGCCAGCATCAGCAGAATCCACATCTGGGATGTTGAGCAAAAGGCTGGAGAAAGCCTGAGGAGCATCAGCCTGTTTCGGAAGATGCTTTGAATCCTGACAAACATCAGTGTGCGGAACTGGTTGCTGATAATAAAACAAACATAATTGTTTACTTACACAACTCAAACATGATCATCCCAATATTAATCAGCCTGTAGCACTTGATGGATGGATAAATCTATGTATTTTAATATATGCTAGTTCAAAAGTTTTAGAAAAACTCTTTATGATCAGGGATGCATTAAACAGTTCAAAAATAACAGTAAAGGCACTTACATTACAGAAAATGTACATTTTAAATAAAATCCATTCTTTTTAACGTTCTGGTTAAAGTATTCTGAAAAATAAAATGTATTACAGTTTCCACTAAAATATGACGGTTTTCAACAATGATAACAATCAGAAATGTTTCTTGAGCAACAAATCAGCATATTAGAATGATTTCTGAAGGATCATGAGACTGGAGTAATGATGTTGAAAATTCAGCTTTGATCACAGGAAAAGAAAATATTTTAGCATATAGTCATAGAAAACAAATTAATTATAATAACATTTCGTAATATTACTGCATTTTGATCAAATATATGCAGCCTAGGTGAGCAGAAGAAACTAAAAAAAAACAAACAAACATAAAATCTTACTAAGCCCAAACTTCTTTTAACAACGGGAAAAGAGAGACAATCCCCAGGTCCTTACAATAACGGCTTTAATAAAGTTTGCAAAAGACAGAAACCCATTAAACTCTGTGGCCTCAAAAAAAAAAAAAAAAAAAAAAAAGTTATATTTTTCATAAAGAATTCTCACCTTGACCGTGTCACACACCTCAGAGACGCTCTCGTTCTCTGTTGAATGAGCCTTGTCTGCTGGAAGCTTGGCTTTCGCGTTTTGTTTCACGCGTACAGCTTTTTGTCTCTAATGAAGGAAATGTTACTCACACTACAGCAAAAAGAAAGAGCTCTGCAATCAACAGGAAAACTCACGGTTACCTTCGGCACATCTGCACCTCTGTTAACGCCAATCACATTAGACGCGTTTCCTAAAGGCACTCGGGACCGGAGTAAATACGGCACCTCAGCTTTCTGAACTAACGCGTGTCTGGAATTCGCCTGCAGAGACAAAAACGTGAAACCCGTGAAACAAAAATGAGCCAGGAAACATTTTTTCAGATTTACAATAACTCTCCTCTCACTGAATAAATAATGCTTACTCGTGTAATTCGAGGTGACATTGTTTTCCCCCAAGAAAATACGACACAAACTAAACTGTGACCTAAAGTGTATCAGGAAAACGTTTGGGCGAAGCTAATTAACATGATAGACAGCAGGTGGTTTATTATGGTTCTTCACTTCACACGAGTGCGCGCAATGCGCGTGACTGTGATATGATTACGTCAACAAAATAATTAATTTAAATTGTTTAGTTTACATGTTTGAGCTTTTGCACTGTAAACAACGCACTTTGAATTGGAAGAATATTTAAATTGGACATTAGATAAAGAATAGATAATGGGTTATTTCATTTTTAAAAAATGTCATTTAATGGAATAAATTAATTATTAAACATGGGCATCTTTATTCATATGATAGCACACCAAGGGGTTAGCATTTTTCATTAAGGAAGCTTACCTTTATAAAAAATAACATCCATCTTCTCCACACCATCACCTGTCCATCAAAAGATGCTGTGTTTGGTACCTCTGCACTGCAAATAAAAATGGCAATATGAGTCATAGATGACCTTTTTTTATAGGCCTTTGTATGAGTGTACAGAGGATGTGCATACCTGCTTTATATTTCATAGGGTAATATGGAATAGAGAAAAGATAGGCCTACAATGCTTTTTGTACTCACACACCTGAGACTTTGAAGGAAATGAATAATAAAATTTAGTCATACACAAACGCACACACCTTTAGAATAAGTTAAAAAATACACTGTTCAGAAACTTCTTCTTTAGCTTTTTTTCAGCAGCCCCAGATGCCATTAAGCCATTACTAACAATTCAATTCAATTCGAGTTCAGTTCAAGTTTATTTATATAGCGCTTTTCACGATACAAATCGTTGCAAAGCAGCTGTACAGAAAATTTAGGTTTCTACAATATATTTAGTAGCTTACTAGTGGTGACTATTGTATGTCAAGTTGATGTACATATGGTAGATGTATGTTAAAATCAGTAATGGTGTAAATCAAACAGACGATGAACACTATTAATAGTAATGATTATGTGTTGCAATCAAACTTGTAGCAAAATTTTGTAGTGCTGTATGTTGTTTCAGAGCTGGCATCATCTGAGGTCCTCTGAGGTGTTGGCATCATCTCTTCTTTTGTATTCTGAATCCAGACTGAATCTTGTGTAATTCCTAGTTACCACGGGATGTCAATCCTGTGGCAGAAACAGAGAAACAAATAGAGAAATAATTAGCATAGCTGCTGTTCCAAACCAAGCAAAAATTATGTGTTTAGCCCAAGCTGAAGAATGTTGATGTGCATTTGATTAGATGTAACTGAGGTGCAAGGTTATGAGATACATTATGTGAATGCTTGGCTAAAGAGATGAGTCTTTAATCTAGATTTAAACATAGAGAGTGTGTCTGAACCCTGAACGCTATCAGGGAGGCTATTCCAGAGTTTAGGAGACAAATGTGAAAAGGCTCTCCCTCCTTTAGTGGACTTTGCTATCCTAGGTACTACCAAAAGTCCAGAGTTGTGCGACCTTAGGGAGCGTGATGGATTGTAGCGTGGTAGGAGACTAGTTAGGTATGCAGGAGCTAAACCAGTAATGGCCTTATAGGTAAGAAGTAATATTTTATAACTGATACAGAACCTATAGGTAGCCAGTGCAGAGACTGTAAAATTGGGGTAATATGATCATATTTTCTTGACCTGGTAAGGACTCTTGCAGCTGCATTTTGGACTACCTGTTGCTTATTTATTGAAGATGCAGGACAACCACCTGGTAGTGCATTACAATAGTCCAGTCTAGACGTCATGAATGCATGAACTAACTTTTCTGCATCAGAAACAGGTAACATGTTTCGTAGCTTGGCAATGTTTCTAAGATGGAAGAATGCTGTTTTTGTAAAATGAGAAATATGATTTTCAAAGGACAGGTTGCTGTCTAATATAACACCCAGATTTTTGACTGTAGAGGAAATAACAGTACATCAGTTGCAAATTGCAGTCTAGTCAAACAGTCTAGTTGCAAATTGCAATTCAAGAGATTCTGTGTACTGTTCTGAAATTCTTCAAAGAGATCTTTTTTTTTGCAAGGAGCACAATTGAGCAGACACAACTTTTTCTAAAAGTTTAGACATAAACGGAAGATAAGAAATGGGTCTGTAATTTTCCAGTTCACTAGGGTCTAGGTGTGGTTTCTTATTAAAAGGCTTAATAACCGCCAGTTTTTTGGGACGTGACCTAAAAATAACGATGAGTTAATAATATTCAGAAGCGGTTCCTCTACTACAGGAAACAACTCTTTTAGTAATTTAGTTAATTTAACCATTAATAATTCACCTAAAATTGCACTTATTTACTTTTTGAATGTGAGAATATCCTCTGCAGTGAATGAGTGCCGTCAGAATGAAAGTCCAAACAGCTGATAAAAACATCACAATAGTCCACAAGCAAGCACCACTCCAGTGCATCAATGAACGTCTTGTGAAGCCAAACGCTGTGTGTTTTTAAGAAACAAATCCATATTTCTTTTTAGCTTTAACTTCTGGCTAAAATACCATAATCCTTAATAATGCTTTTTTCAGTGAAAAACTGTTTTGGACTTTTTGCTTGATCTGTGCACATTTCTTTCCTGATTCAGACCAGAACACCTTTTGACTGGAGGAAGTGTTATCAATGTTATCACTGATCATGGACTCTACTTTAGTATTTTAGCCTGAAGCAGCAATATGAAGTTTCTTACAAACATGCAGCTTTTGGCTTAGTTAGCATCTTAATTGATGGACTAGAATAAAAACTCATTCTGATGGCACCCATTCACTGATCCATTGGATACATTTCTCCAAATTCGATGAAGAAACAAACTCATCTACATCTTGGATGGCCTGAGGATGAGGACATTTTCAGCAGATTTTCAGTTTAGGCTGAACCATTGCGATGACTATTGACTTCATTCAAGTCTATTAATGTTTCAGGAAGCAGCTATTCAAAGTATTTTTTCTGTGAAATAATTGTCATATTTACCATTTGAAGTGATATTCCCAAATGTCAGAAGGGAAAAAATAAATAACTAAACCACAAACTCAACTACCTGCTGAGCTGGATCAGATTTCCAAAAGGGTACTGCGGATTTCAGGCATCTCTAATCTCAGTTCTCTCTCTGCATCCATATCTGTTCCTAATTCGTTTATGGCCTCCAGTCACCTTTTCACCTTTCCTTCACCCTTTCCATCTTCCCTCAAGTCTTTTTATTCACTTTAAAGGTTTTCTCCTCCGCTAGCTCTGTCTCTCTCTGACATTTTATTGACATTCTTTTTAAAAGGCTCACTGAATATCCACAGAGTTTCTTGTTTTATGCATCTTTTCCCAATCGGCTGCTCACATTGTTTTTTTGCCAGACTTTCTCTGAAGCCGTTTTAAACATCTGACAGCATGTCATCAGTCAGAGAGGCCTATTATTCATGAGATGTAGAGCGTCATCATCCTCTCTATACACTTCCCTGTGGTTCTCCTGTCTCTTCCACGCAGTCCAGAAGAATGAGCTGCAACTGTCTAATGAAAGAAACTCTTGCTGTCACACACACATCACCTACTGATCTCAGGTCAGACAGTGAGGTTTGTAATGGAGTGTATGAGGTTATGAAGGACAAGTATCTGCCGTGTTTGAGTGTAGATCACAGCAGACAGTCCCAGGTTGAAGTGGTTATTTTGTACAAAAATATGAAGAAAAAGGCAAAGATGACTTATTTGTAAAGGTAAAGGCTCATCTAGCTGCTTTTATAAACTGTATTGCTCATTTTATTGCTCAAATATGACTATTAAGTTTGCTTGAGAAAGCCAACTTACTGAAATGCTATTTAAACTTACATTTCTGACTGCTACTCCTTCTAGAGCTTTAAACTCCAAACTCAGCACCATATCTTCAGACTGGTCTGACTCGATTTGCTATACCTTTTCTTATTCTTTATGGTTTTCCTAAAAATGATGATTAAAACTGGGAAAAATCCCATAGACTTACATTGACTATTCCAACTCCAACTGTCAAAATTCCCAGAATCCCTTGAGACTCAATTAAGCTTCCCTTCTATTTTGAATCCATTCAAACTCATTCATACTAACTTGCTAATCATGTTAACAACATGCTAGTAACTTGCTAATCATGCTAGCAACATGCTAGTGACATGCTAATCATGCTGGAAACATGAGCCGTTTCTCAATATGTGTTCTTGTCTGTACTTGTGTTCTTGTGGACTTGTGAAACATCATCAGTTGTCGCCCATGTACTGTTCCAATTCAAAGTTCACATCTAGCAAGTACAGTTCAAATCCCCGGATGTGTTCTTGCTCCACCCCTTTTATCAAGGATGCATCAAGAAGAGACTTGTGCGAACTTGAGGCAGCCATGTATTTCGTACCAATCAGCAAACGTTAATATTTGGTTTATATGGTTTGAAGAAAACAAAGTGGCAATGGTGTTTGATATCACTTCCTTTTATTGTAATTATTGTTTTGTAACGGGTTGCATGAACCACATTTTTGTCGCTATTAATATGTTTAACGTTAAATGAAACGGAAAAGAGGCAATGCTGTTTGATATAATATTTCGTTTCACTGTAATGTTGTATATTCCCTGAACTACATTTTTACAGCTATTAATATGTTTAATTGAAAATGAAAAGAGGCAGAGGTGGTTGATATCATATTTCGTCATATTATAAATACATACCGGAGTAGAAAAGGCAAGCTGACTGATGTTATCAAGTACACTGCTGTTCCATTTGCAGAATTACAGGACTTGCATCCTCACGTCCTCGGGAGTTCGTACTCCCAAGTCAAACTTCCAAGTCCGAACTTTGCGTACTTGGTATTGAGAAACGGCCATGGTAACAACATACTGGTAACTTGCTAATCATGCTAACAACATGCTAGTAACTTGTTAATCATGCTAGTAAAATGCTAGCAACATGCTAATAACTTGTTAATCATGCTAACAACATGTTAACAACATTCTAGTAACATGCTAATCATGCTTGAATCATGCTAGTAACAACTTGTAACTTGCTAATCATAATAGAAACATGTTAATAACTCACTAATCATGTTAACATTCTAATCATGCTAGCAACACGCTAGTGACATGCTAATCATGCTAGCAACATGCTAGTGACATGCTAGGCATGCTATCAACATGCTAGTAACTTGCTAATCTTACTAGCAAAATACTAGTAACATGCTAGCAACTTGTTAATCATATGCTGCGTCCCAATTTGCCTACTTATACTATGCCCTAAAAGTATGTACTCTTTTTGTAAAGAAAAAGTACATACTTTTGAGTATGTAGCAGAATGGTAGGCAGGCTTTGGGACATACTACTTCGTCATAACTGCTTCTTTAACGGACGCTCTGTTGCTTAGTTACCTGAATCCTGTCGCTGATTAAACTGCCCTGTCAGTCATCACAGTTAACATGATCTACATTTCGTTTAATTTGATTTCCTACCGTATTAGAGAGAAATGAAGAGGCACGTTCTTTCACGAGTCTTTCATGCCGAGGACTCTGCTCTTGTGTTTGCATAATTATGCCTTTAAACGTTAATGACCAAACCTATCATTATAAAAGTTCATAATGTTGCTGCACATGAAATATAACGCGGATAACATTAATAAAATATTTTTTATCAGGTTACAGACTGATTATTTATCACTCAAACCCATTTCTCTACCTGTCCGTTGGTCGCACATATCCTCCATGTTTGTAGTTTTTTAACACTTTTTATGCGCGTTTGTAGTTCTAATCGAATCCTCGTTCACCGCGCAATGTGTTGTGGGCAATATTAGCCGTTAGAGTGTGCATTGATCCGCACTTCGAATTCCGAAGTTAAGTAGTAGACCATCCGGCAATCTTTGGAATACTTTTTTAAGCATACTACCATTTGGGACATACTAAATCTATTTTCGAACACTATTTAGGACAGATAGTATGCGAATTGGGACGCAGCAATGCTTGCAACATGTTAGAAACATGCTAGCAACTTGCTAATCATGCTAGAAGCATGATAACGATATGATAATCATATTAAAACATGCTAATTATTCTAGAAGCATGCTAGTAACTTGCTAATCATACCAGCAACTGGCAAATTATGTTAAAACATGCTAGCAACATGCTATAACATGTTGATCATGCTGTAAACATGCTACTGACACGTTAATCATGCTAACAACATGTTAGTAACCTGTTAGTCATACTAGCACCATGCTACTGACATGCTAATCATGTTGGCAAATTACTAAGCATGCTAAAAGCATCAAACTATTTCAGACTGAAAACAGTAAAACATGCTAGTGACATGCTAATCATGCTAACAACATGCTAGCAAATTGATAATCATGCTATCAACATGTTAGAAACATGCTAACAACATGCTAATCATATTAAAAACATGCTAACAACATGCTAATCGAGCTAGAAGAATGCTAGTGATATATTAATCATGTTAACAAAATGCTAGTAACATACTAATCATGCTAGCAACCTGAAAATGATGTTAAAACATGCTAGCAACATGTTAGTAACATGCTAATCATAGTAAAATGATGCTAACAACATGCTAGTAACATGCTAAACATGCTAGAAATAGGATAGTAACATGCTAGTAGCATGCTAATCATGCTAGTAACATGCTAATTATGCTAAAAGCATGCTAGTAACATGTTAATCATGCTGTAAACATACTAGCAACATGCTAGTAACTTGCTAATCATTCTAGTAACATACTAATCATGGTAGAAACATGCTAGTAACTTGATATCTATCTATCTAACTTAAAACTTTGAAACTTTTTGAAATTATTAAAGCTTTCAAACTTTTCAAACTTTCTGGTCTGGCTTTCTCAAACGAACTATTATTAATCTAGTTTTACCTGTTGTTTAAACACAATTAATCTTCAATGTAAATATTTAACAAAAAGAAGGCTATTTTCACTCACATAAAAACTAACCAAAATCAATATAATTACTTAGCCAAAGTTTGCACTTACTGCTTCAACAATAATATTACCTCACTAAAAGCTAAAATCAATCATTTTAAAATTAAATCAATACATTTTCATAATATAAAATTAAATAATGAAAAATAAAACTATTTTATTTAAATGTTGAGTTTTTATTCCATATATTTTAATAAGCTTCTTTAATCTTTTAATTATTAATCATAAAGTAAAAGATTATAGCAGCATGACCAGAGTCTGCAAATGTACATATGCTGTATAAACCAGACTGCATTTTATAGGTATTAAATAGAATAAAATTAAAATGTTTAAAATGAGTACAGCACTACATAACAGCTGACAGACAATTTGGTGCACTATGAAGGGAACAGGGAGCAATTCGAGACACAGCTTTAGTGTGATTGTAGTAGCACAGTATTTGTTTTCACTTTAATTTTAGTAAAATGTTTTAGTAATTTTGTTGTGCATTTTGTAATTTTTAATCTCTCTCTCTCTCTCTCGATCTGTCTTTTTAAATAAATCTATGTCTACATAGTTTTACAATTTTAGCTTTGTTTTAATTATTTTAGTACATTTAAGTAAATCTAAGTAAAAATTAGACATTTTGTCTAATTAGCTAAAATAAAAATTAGACACTTTATAATAAGTATACACTGAAAGGTACTTACAAATTATTTGCAAACTAAGTTTATAGTTAATTTATAGTTTATAAAATGTAGTTAATTAATGAATACACTCTATACAAACTGTGAGTTCTTCATTCACTATCACCACTATACAATTAACCAAAATATTATAGTTTAATTAGCTCATATGTATGTATTTTCAGCTAACATTTATTATATTATTTAGTTTCAAGTAAGAAATCAATTTTTTATGTGTTTTTAGTTACTTTGTGTCTTAGTTAACAATAATAACCCTGTTTTTTAGGAACCCTTTCTGTGATTGTGTGAGTGTATGGTGTTGTGATGGGAGATGGATCACTGCTGTACGGTTCAGGGTCTCTCCTCTGCACGCGCTGACGCTCTCAACAGCCTCTGACAAATGAAGGAGCACATTCTCTGTCTCTCTGCCTCTGTTCTCATGTCAACAGCTCAATCACTGCTGCGCTGCTGCCGTTCTCACATCACTCCACTGGACACATTGAGATAAACGGCTTATATAGCGAACATCTGAAATGACATGAATATAGCATGAGAAAATAAAGTATTTTCAGAGATTTTTCAAATGGACTGCACATAATAAAATGCCAGTTTATATTGCTAGAATTGACAGAATAAAAAGTTATATTCTGTCATTTCAATATTTGAATGGATTCTCATACCTGAATGCAGGTTTTCTCAAATGTATGGAAGCTTGTTTCTGCAATGGAACAAAAACTAAAAACGGTAACTGCGGGTTTACATCTTCTTCAGAAAGATCTTTCAGGTCCCACAAAGTCTTTGGTTTTTCAGCATTTTTGTGTATTTGCACCCTTTCAAACAATACTGTATGATTTTGAGATCCATCTCTTACACTGAGGACAACTGAGGGACTAGTATGCAACTATTAAAGAAGGTTCAAACACTTTCTGATGCTCCAGAAGGAAAAAGAGCTGGGGGTGAAAACTTTTGAACAGAATTGAGATGTGTACATTTTTCTTATTTTGCCTAAATATAATATATATATTTTTTTATTTAGTACTGCCCTTCAGAAGCTACAGAAGATACTTACATGTTTCTGAGAAGACTAAACAAGTTAAATTTACCCTGATCTACAAATTTAAAGAGATGTCTTAATGGCTCTAAATGCATTGTGTTTCTTTTTGAAGCATCAGTGAGCATTTGAACCTTCTGTAATAGTTGCATATGATTCCCTCAATTGTCCCCAGTGTGAGAAGATGGATCTCAAAATTATACAGTAATTGTTGGAAAGGGTTCAAATACACAAAAATGCTGAAAAAAACAAAGAATATGTGGGACCTGAAGGATTTTTCTGAAGAACAGCGGGTAGTGTAACTGTTCAGGACAAACAAGGGACCCATGAACAACTATCACTGGATCATTCAGGTAACAACACAATATTAAGAATCAAGTGCATGTAAACTTTTGAATGGGGTTATTTTTATAAATTCAACTATTATTTTCTCTTGTGGACTATATGTAAATGTATTTTATGTTAAATATTTTATTCAGGTCAGTACTCTTAAAAAAAAACAGCCATTTTGTATAATCCTTTTTATTTTGGTAAAATAATTATAATTTTGCAGATTCTAGGTGTATGTAAACTTTTGACTTCAACTGTATATATAGCAGTTCTGGCTTTTTTTCTCATAATTTGGTAGAAAAAAGTCTGAATTAAGACAAAAGGTTGAAATTACCTTTTTTTTTTTTCATCCTGTGGTGGAAACAGGCTTCCATATATATAGGAATAAAAGAAAAAGGTGAAAAAAGCTAAAGTTCCTCCCACAATAAAGACCTAAAAATGCGAACTGTGAGATTAAAAAGCCACAATTACCTTTTCATATTTTTTATGACCAATCGTTGGCTGCAGTTCAAATCAGAGAAATAAAGAGCATCAGTCAATGCAATGAGAATTTACTTCTCCTACGGACTTTTGCTGTGTTGATATTTCATTATTTTTCCAGAGCAAAAGATCAATACCATTTTTCTCTGGATTTTAACCTTGATACCAAAATCACATCCGTCTGACATCTTAATCCTCCAAGCATCTATCAGTATAAACATTCTCACAGAATCAAATCCAAGACTGTGATGTTGCGAGTGGGACATCAGTCTCTGAACGAGACACACGCTGTGTGATTACTCTCTTTAGGGCTCAGGCTGTGAGCATCGTCCTTCCTGATTCTCCATTTTATTACACACAGGAGTGATTACTTCCCGGGGTTGCCCTTGGTTATATATATATATATATATATATATGTATTGATTGAAACGAGACGAGCTGTGCACACACACACTCACAATCAACACTAAATCCCCATATGTCGGATTCAGTAATTAGAAAACTAGTATATTTTCATAATGGAAGGCCACAGAAATGAGGATTTTGAGAAGGCATTGGGTGGTTTTGTGTGTTTTGGCACTTGTGTTGATAGCATTAACACTGTCACACATGCTGTAACTCAGGCTTTTCTCTACAGCATTAGTTGGGATTGCTATAGTAATTATTTTGGCAGCTTTCTGCTCTACATGTGCCGTGAAAGCTGGCGTGGAGAGATTCTGCCAGGCGGTGCCGCGAGACGACCGGCTTTGCCATGTTTGCGTGGCCGAGCCAAAAGAAAGCAGTATATTTTCCTCCTAAAGACACAGAGAGAATATAAATACAGTGTTGGACTACTCTGTTCTTCTCTCTTTCTGTGTCTTTAACTTATCATTTTAAACCTAGTTCTGATCTCATCAAAGTGTTTGTTAACGCATGTGAAATCAATTGCAGTTAGAATGCTCGCTTAAGCACTTTTGAGTAAGAGCTACTCACTGAATTTAGTAAATAACTGGCTGTAGTAAGTAATTAAAAATTTATTTATATAGCACTTTTCACAGACATTAGTGGCATCAATATTTCAATAATAAAAACAATACAAATTATTATTTATTATTATTAAAAACTGTACATCTATTTTTTTCTGAGAATATATATATATATATATATATATATATATATATATATATATATATATATATATATATATATTCGGAAACGTACACCACATATTCTTCATCACAGTCCATTTTCTCATCTGAAACCATTTCAAAACAATTACTGATCTGTGTGAAACGACACATGAAATAACAAGCCTAAGCGCCATTGTTGAAGTGCAGGGTTCTGTAGACTCCATTCTGATCATATTAATTATGTATTGACCATTTGCTCGTGTTTTAATGTCTCGCCTGGGTGACTTTCTACAACCTTTGTGATATATCAATACCTTGTTTGTCTTTTAATTAGGTATCGATTCGTATTTATTAAGGTGATTATTTTTTTGTTTGCAGTTAAAGAAAAATAGTCTTCATTTGATTTTCAGCATATAGAAAGTGTTTGTAAAAACAGTGCTATCTTCATAATGTCTTTATGTTTTCATTATTATTCCACCAAAAGTGGCCTCCACTTGTGTTAGCAAACAGATTGTGCTGATTTACAATCAAAAACAAATGCCATGTCTGTCACACCCTCAGCACGTTCCCTCAGCCCCAATCACCGTGATCCATCACCAACCAGCCAATCACCACTGCACCACGCCCGTGAACCATCACCAGAGTTCTAATCACCCACACCTGGAACCGCAATCACCACTCCCTTTATATACTCACCTCTGTCATTCACTCACCGGCTGGAATCGTAGTTACATGGACACCTCTCCTTGGATCTTCTCCTCCTTCTCTCGATTCTCCTGTGCTCCTCACGGACTGCATCTGGATCAACCTGTGAAGCATACGTTAACCACTTTAAGGGAAGTGACTGTTACTCTTGCTGGCGATTGCCTATGAACTTATGTTTACCTTATTGGACTGTGTTTGGTGACTCGGATACCGAAGTCTATACTCCCCTGTTTGAAGTGTGCACGTCTGTTAATAAATACCTTGAAATACACTTACCCTCTCCTTGTGTGTGTGGACGTGACAGGATTCCAGCCCGTAAAATTACTACAGCTCGCTCATGGAGGCGTCAACGTCATCAGCCACTGCTTCTCCCGATCCATTCGCCGAAATGGTGAATGCCCTCCGTCAATCTCTGCAATCTGTTCCCCTTACGACCAGAGCTAACACCACGACGATCTCCAACGCGCCCATCTCTCGCCCCCTGAATTATTCCGGCGATCCAGGCGGATGTGATGGTTTCCTCCTTCAAAGCTCTCTCTACATTGAAGCGTATGCTCACCATTTCCCTAACGAAATCTCCAAAATCTCCTTCATGGTTTCACTTCTCACTGGACCGGCACTTCAATGGGCCAATGCACTCTGGGAATCAAGGAGTCCAGCGCTAGCCTCACACAATGCTTTCACCTCGCACTTCAAGGAAGTGTTCGGAGCCGCTCTCACTCCCCTATCAGTGCACGATGAACTCATCACTCTGCGTCAAGGTACAGCCAGCATACACGAGTACACCTTGCGCTTCCGCTCTCTAGCAGCCCATAGTGGTTGGAATCAGATTGCTCTCCTGGCAGCTTATCGTCAAGGGCTCAAGCCACAAATTCGCAAACATATGGTCATCTATGATGATAATGTACCGCTAGAGACTTTTATAAAGAAAGCTACTAGTGTCTCGCAGCATCTCTCTGCCTGTCCCTCTACATTGTCTGTGGCTAGTTCTCTCCCATGCAGAGCTCCGTCACCCCAACGAGACAGTGAAGAACCCATGATCACCGATTCCTATCATCTGGATCCTGCAGAGCGGAAACGTCGCATTGACAACCGTCTGTGCCTGTATTGCGGAGAAGCCTCCCATCTCATCAACGTCTGCCCAGTTCGACCACCTCGTCCAATGGTGAGTACAGTAGCCATTTCTCCTGCCATATCTCACTTACCCCGTATTTCTGCAAGCCTAACTGTGAACTCTCGTACTCTCCCCATACATGTCCTTGTGGATTCTGGAGCGGCTGGCAACTTTATCTCCTCACATTTCATTGCCAAGCATCAAATTCCCACCGTTAAAAATGAGATCAAATATCGCATCATTACCATTCAGAACTCACCATTGGGCGACGGTAAAATCTCCCGACGAACCAAAGAGGTAACACTAATTTCTCCATATGACCATCGTGAGAAATTAACCCTTCTCGTACTTCCCCGAGCAAATGTGGACGTCATCCTGGGCAGACCGTGGCTAGCAGAACATCAACCTCACATCGACTGGAGCACAGGAGAAATCCTAGGCTGGAGTGCAGGATGCCAGAGCCACGGATACCGTTCTCCCTCGTCCGCTTCACAGCAACCTCGTCCCGCTGTTTCCCTAAATGCAACCACCATAGAGAGTCCCAACACTCATTCCACAGTCACCATTCCCACCATCTATCAATCCTTTTCAGACGTCTTCAGCAAGGAACGAGCCACGCAACTACCACCTCACCGGCCCTGGGACTGTAGTATCGACCTACTGCCAGATGCTAAACTACCCCATGGAAAGGTCTATCCTCTTTCTCGTCCTGAGCAGGAGGCCATGAATGACTACATCCAAGAGGCACTCCAACAAGGGTTCATCAGACCTTCCACGTCCCCAGCAGCGTCCAGTTTCTTCTTTGTCCCGAAGAAGGATGGAGGACTCCGACCCTGCATAGACTATCGGGTGCTGAATGAAGCTACGGTAAAGTTTGCCTATCCACTTCCACTAGTTGCAGCAGCTCTAGAGGAGTTACGAGAGGCCCGCATCTTTACCAAGCTCGACCTCCGCAGTGCCTACAACCTGATCCGTATCCGAGAAGGGGACGAGTGGAAGACCGCCTTTATTACCCCGACTGGACACTATGAATATCAGGTGATGCCCTACGGCCTGGCCAACAGTCCATCCATATTTCAGAACTTCATGAATGAAATCTTCCGTGATTTCCTCCATCGTTTTACCATCATCTACATTGATGATATCCTGATCTATTCACGAAACCTAGAAGAACACCACGACCATGTTCGCCAGGTCCTTCAACGTCTCCATGAATACCAACTCTACCTGAAGCAGGAGAAATGCGAATTCCATCAGCCCACCGTCTCCTTCCTCGGATACGTGATCTCTGCGGAGGGAGTTCGTATGGAGCCTGGTAAGGTAGATGCAGTAACCACCTGGGCGGAACCCAAAACGGTAAAAGAACTCCAACGCTTCTTGGGTTTCGCCAACTTTTACCGCCGCTTTATTAAGAACTATAGTCTCCTCTCAGCACCTCTTACCTCCCTCTTGAAGGGAGGACGTAAGGTACTTCAATGGACCCCTGAAGCTCAACAAGCCTTCGACCACCTTAAGCTCATGTTTACATCAGCGCCTATACTCCAACATCCTGACCCGTCAAAGCCCTTCATAGTGGAAGTGGATGCGGCAGACGTAGGCGTCGGAGCTGTTCTGTCACAATGGTCTGGTGAACCCCAATCCCTCCATCCGTGTGCGTACTACTCCAAAAAACTCACCCCAGCTGAACGGAACTACGGTATAGGTGATCGTGAGTTGCTGGCCATTAAGTTGGCCCTCGAAGAGTGGCGGCACTGGTTAGAGGGAGCCCAATTTCCTTTCACCGTGGTAACCGATCACAAAAACCTCCAGTACCTCCAACAAGCCAAGAGATTAAATGCACGCCAAGCACGCTGGTCACTATTCTTTGCACGCTTCAACTTCCAAATCACCTATCAACCCGGTCACAAGAACACCAAGGCAGACGCATTATCCCGTATGTATTCACCTGATCCTACTGTTGACACACCTGACCCTGTTCTACCTCCATCTGTCTTCCTAGCACCTATCCAATGGCAACTTGATGAGGACATCCGGACCGCCACCTTCGAGGAACCTGCACCTCCTGAACTTCCTCCAGGCCGTACCTATGTCCCTAACAATCATCGGCTTCCGTTACTGGATAGTACGCACACGTCTCCTGGCTCAGGACACCCTGGCAGTAGGCGAACCCTCTCGCTCCTCCAGCAGAAATATTGGTGGCCCAACATGACCAGGGACGTGGATCGGTACGTCCGGGGGTGCTCGGTCTGCGCCATCAACACCACACCCCGTCGTTTACCTGAAGGAAAACTCCAACCATTGCCCATTCCCCGCCGACCCTGGACCCATCTAGGAGTGGATTTTGCCACGGATCTACCTCCCTCTCGAGGGTACACAACAATTCTTGTGGTTGTTGATCGTTTCTCTAAAGCCTGTAAACTAATCCCTCTCAAGGGTCTTCCCACAGCTCTAGAAACAGCTGAAGCATTGTTCCAGCATGTGTTCCGGAACTTCGGACTTCCTGAGGACATCGTATCCGACAGAGGGCCTCAGTTCATTTCCAGGGTCTGGCGGGCGTTCTTCCAACTGCTAGGCACCACAGTCAGCTTGTCATCTGGATACCACCCTCAAACAAACGGGCAGACCGAGCGGAAGATACAGAAGATCTCCCGTTACCTCCGGACGTACTGCTCCCAACATCAAGACACCTGGAGCCAGTATCTACCGTGGGCTGAGTATGCACAAAATTCCCTCCGTCAGACATCTACTGGTTTAACCCCGTTTCAATGTGTTCTAGGCTACCAACCTGCACTGTTCCCATGGACCGGAGAACCCTCCGAAGTGCCTGCGGTAGATCACTGGTTCCGGGTGAGCGAGAGGGTGTGGGACTCAGCCCATGTCCATCTTCAACGGGCAGTTCGGAGGCACACGGAGTACGCTAATCGCCACAGGTTACCTAATCCTGTTTACCTTCCTGGAGACCAGGTATGGCTCTCTACCCGGGACATCCGCCTCCGGATGCCCAGTAAGAAGCTGAGTCCCCGCTACATAGGGCCATTCACCATCCACTCACAAATAAATCCCGTCACCTACCGGCTGAACTTACCTCCACGTTATCGGATCTCTCCCACGTTTCACGTCTCCCTATTAAAACGTCACACTGACCCTCTGTTCCCTTCCTCAGCAGAACCGGAACCACCTCCTCCTCCAGACCAACCGGAAATCCTCGGTGACGACATCTACCAGGTCCAAGAGATCCTAGACTCCCGGCGGCGGAACGGCCGACTCCAGTACCTCGTGGACTGGGAGGGGTTTGGACCCGAGGAGAGATCGTGGGTACCCCGTGATGACATCTTGGACCCTGCTCTCCTCGAAGAGTTCCACCAACAGCACCCGGAACGCCCAGCTCCCCGAGGTCGTCCCCGTCGCCGCTCTTGGGTGCCAGGAGTCACCCGTGGAGGAGGGGGTGATGTCACACCCTCAGCACGTTCCCTCAGCCCCAATCACCGTGATCCATCACCAACCAGCCAATCACCACTGCACCACGCCTGTGAACCATCACCAGAGTTCTAATCACCCACACCTGGAACCGCAATCACCACTCCCTTTATATACTCACCTCTGTCATTCACTCACCGGCTGGAATCGTAGTTACATGGACACCTCTCCTTGGATCTTCTCCTCCTTCTCTCGATTCTCCTGTGCTCCTCACGGACTGCATCTGGATCAACCTGTGAAGCATACGTTAACCACTTTAAGGGAAGTGACTGTTACTCTTGCTGGCGATTGCCTATGAACTTATGTTTACCTTATTGGACTGTGTTTGGTGACTCGGATACCGAAGTCTATACTCCCCTGTTTGAAGTGTGCACGTCTGTTAATAAATACCTTGAAATACACTTACCCTCTCCTTGTGTGTGTGGACGTGACAATGTCAAGGTAGTCAACGATGTGCAATCAATTTGAACATGTATGTATATATATATGTATATAATTTAACATCAAATCAAAATTGCATTTATTTCTAAATGCTTGTTATTTCAAGTATTCTTTTCAACTTTGACCTCATAAATACTGAATATTCACTGGGAAATATGTCAAATTATAGTTATGTTAACTTTAGTGAAGTTTTAAAAAAAGTGTTCATATAGGTGGAATCACGTTAATTTATCCTTGACAGTAACAAAAAGATCTGATAGCAGTCACTTGTACCCTTATCGCAGAGATTTTGAAATAAAGTCTGCATTTGATTATTTTGAGCCACACGTGCAGTATGCAGTGAGACAACTGAAAGCAACAAGACTACACAAACGGTAAAAGAGAAAAACATGCAATATCAGTTCACATTCATCCATTAACAGTAAGCCACATTCTGTGCAATGGTTATGTCTGTATTGCATTTGGACAAGACAAACAAGCCACAATGTCAAAATGGGATTTGTACATACTGTAAATAAAAACAGGTGCATTAATAATTGTTAGATGTCAATGTGATCACAGCTTGTAAGTGAATTGTGAATACAATCAATAATACAATTAAATTAAAATCCCTTCTTGTAGCTCAAACAGTAGATCATGGCGGTAGGAACAGTAGGTCATAGGTTTGATTCCCAGGGAAAACAAGAACTAATAAGTGATGTTTTATTAACAAGTTTCGGGAGGAGCTCACACAGATAATTAACACGGCCAATTCGCCCTTAGCAATCACTCTCCCTAACCAATCAGCACAGGAAAAATCCCTATAAATAACACAACAATCCTACCTTCATCATCTCTTGTCTTGTCAACGCCCCTCCTCCACCCCGTCTCCTCACCTTCAGCCCATAGGGGGGAGCGCTTATAGGGTTCGGGCCAGTGCTGAGCTCGGACCCCTCCCCCTGGGCAGGGGAGAGCCCTGGGCTCGGCAATGACTACCGAGCTCGAGGCCCTCTCCCGGACAGCACGCCAAATACGCACAACCTTTCGCTCAATTCATTATCTGTAAGAGGGAACTCGTGAAATGTAAATGTAGATCATGGTGCTAGCAACAGTAGGTCATGGGTTAATGCAAATGTAGATCATGGCACTACCAAGACTAGGTCATGGGTTTCATTCCCGGGGAAAACAAGAACTGATAAGTGCAAATGTAGATCATGGCGCTAGCAACAGTAAGTCATTGGTTTGATTCTGTGGAAAACCAAGAACTGATAAATGTAAATGTATATCATGTGGGTAGCAACAGTACGTCATGTGTTTGATTTCCAGGGAAAACAAGAACTGATAAATGTAAATGTAGATCATGGTGCTTGCAACAGTACATCATGGATTCGATTTCCTGGGAAACCAAGAACTGTTAATGCAAATGTAGATCATGGCACTAGCAACAGTAGGTCATGGGTTTGATTCCCAGGGAAAACAATTACTGATAACTGTAAATACAAATCATAGCGCTAGAAACAGTAAGTCATGGGTTTGATTCTGTGGAAGACCAAGAACTGGTAAATGTAAATGTAGATCATGGGGGTAGCAACAATAGGTCATGGGTTTTATTTCTCAGGAGAAAAAAGAACTGATAAATGTAAATGTAGATCATGATGCTAGCAACTGTCTGTCATGGGTTTGATTCCCTGGGGAACCAAGAACTGATAAATGTAGATCATGGCATTAGCAACAGTACGTCATGGGTTCGATTCCCTGGGAAACCAAGAACTGTTAATGCAAATGTAGATCATGGCACTAGCAAAAGTAGGTCATGGATTTGATTCCCAGGGAAAACAAGATCTGATAAATTTAAATATAGATAATGGCGCTAGCAACAGTACATCATGGGTTCGATTCTCTGGGGAATCAAGAACTTATAAATGTAGATCATGGCATTAGCAACAGTAGGTCATGGGTTTGATTCACAGGAATACTAAAAACTGCTAAATGTAAATGCAGACCATGGCGCCAGCAACAGTAGGTCATGGGTTTGATTCCCAGGGTAAACAACAACTGAAAAATGTAAATGCAGATCATGGCACTAGCAACAGTAATGCATGGATTTGATTCCCAGGGAAAACAAGTAATGATAAATGTAAATATAGATCATGGTGCTAGCAACAGCAGGTCATGGGTTTGATTCCCAGAGAAAACAAGAACTGCTAAATATAAATGTAGATCATGGCGCTAGCAACAGTAGGTCATGGTTTGATTTCCTGGGAGACCAAGAATTGATTAATATAAATGTAGATCATGACGCTAGCAACAGTATGTCATGGGTTTGATTCCCATGGAAAACAAGAACTGATAAATGTAAATGTAGATCATGGAGCTAGCAACAGTAAGTCATGGGTTTGATTCCCAGGGAAAACGAGAAATGATAAATGTAAATGTAGATCATGGTGCTAGCAACAGTACATCATAGGTTTGATTCCCTGGGAAACCAAGAACTGTTAATGCAAATGTAGATCATGACACTAGCAACAGTAAGTCATGAGTTTGATTCCATGGAAGACCAAGAACTAATAAATGTAAATGTAGATCATGGGGGTAGCAACAGTAGGTCATGGGTTTGATTCCCAGGGAAAACAAGAACTTTTAAATGTAAATGTAGATCATGATGCTAGCAACAGTCTGTCATGAGTTTGATTCCCTGGGGAACCAATAACTGATAAATGTAAATGTAGATCATGGTGCTAGCAACAGTAGGTCATGGGATCGATTCCCAGGGAAAACAAGAACTGTTAAATGTAAATGTAGATCATGATGCTAGCAACAGTCTGTCATGAGTTTGATTCCCTGGGGAACCAAGAACTGTTAAATGTAAATGTAGATCATGATGCTAGCAACAGTCTGTCATGAGTTTGATTCCCTGGTAGACCAAGAACTGATAAATGGAAATGTAGATCATGGTGCTTGCAACACTAGATCATTGGTTTGATTCCCTGGGAAACCAAGAACTGATAAATGTGAATGTAGATCATGACACTAGCAACAGTAGATCATGGGTTTGATTCCCAGGGAAAACAATAACTGACGAATATAAATGCAGATAATGGCACTAGCAACAGTAGGTTATGGGTGTGATTCCCTGGTAGACCAAGAACTGATAAATGGAAATGTAGATCATGGTGCTAGCAACAGTAAGTTATGGGTTTGATTGCCTGGGAGACCAAGAACTGATAAATGTAAATGTAGATTATGGGGGTAGCAACAGTAGGTCACAGGTTCAATTAACAGGGAAACTAAAGTAAAAGTAGATAATTTACTAAAAGTAAATGTAGATCATGGCACCAGCAACAGTTGGTATTGAGTGTGATTCCCAAAGCAAAGCAAGAACTCCTAAATGTAAATGCAGGTTATGGCACTAGCAACAGTAGGTCATGGGTTCGATTCACAGAGAAGAGTTTTGTTTGAGGGGTAGGTTTAGAGATAGGGTTAGGTTTAGGGTAGGGCTGGACAATATATCGAACGATATTGTAAGGCGCGTTTAGTCAATGAAGCCGGTACTTTGATTAGTAGTAAATCTCCATCACGTGTGTTCCGCTCAGGTTCCGCTGGAGCGGCAATTAATACACAGAGACGTAAATCTCTGACAAGCTACGCCATATCGAGCTTAATATCGAATACGTGATGGAGATTTACTACTAATCAAAGTACCGGCTTCATTGACTAAACGCGCCTCACAATATCGTTCGATATATTGTCCAGCCCTAGTTTAGGGGATAGAAAAAGTTCCACCAGACAGTGGAAAGACTGTGATTTCCGGGTTTAGTAGGAATAGTAGAGACTGATTTGGTGGCCAAGGACATGTAAACTTATCTGGAAGCCATTTAAGAGCATTGAACTGTATGAAATGACCATTGAAGATCAAATCATGAGTTGCTAGCAGTATCCTATTATCCAGAGAAAATCACCATGACAACTTTTTCGTCATTGCAATTTTTTATTCCATGGAGTATAAAAAAGACATAGACAAAAAAGGAAAGTGCTCTTCAACTCCATTTAGCAGCGTGTGTGTGAGAGAAACAGAGCGTGCCCTGCAATCACTGGCCTGTGAATGATAAATAAGTAATTTCCTTGTGGCTTGTCAAGGCGAGAGAGCGGATCTCGCCGACTCCATGTAAGCGTCGCTGTCGGAAGGATGATTAGACACTGAAGATGATGGATGACGGTGGCTGAGACTCCAGGAGCAGAAGCGCGTTCGGGCCACATACCAGCTGGCAAAGATGACCGGCCTGCCTGATGAACGCGAGGCTCATTAACCTTCCCACACAGGCTAAACTATTTATCACATGACATCTGTAGATAAGAGCGGCGATTTTTATGTTGCCTGCTCAATTTCACTCAAACACCCAACCATCTAAATAAGGCCACAGCGGCTCATTTTCTCTGTAGACATTACGTGCTCAATCGCTGGATCAGGGTGGGGTGGTTTAATATGCACTTTTCACACCAGGATCTGTAGATCCTTCATCTCAGAGAGCAGAATTGGAGCACTTACAAATCATTTCATGCATACAATGTGGCATATGAAGTAGTCTGAAGCTCAATCAGTACAGACTGTGCTGGAGCACATTTACTAGCTCTGCTCCAAAACCTGGTGAGATGCCTAATAAGATACCTCATTCTGGCCTAAATATAAAGCAGCTTCAGGTAGAAAGAAAGTAGAAAATAAACTTAGCAGGCAGCCCTATGTAGACAGTAGATACACAAATAGCTCTAATGTGTTTTCAGTGGCTGGTGTCCATAAAAGCATCAACCATTGCTGTGCTGTAAATTACAAGGTCTGATGAGAAACAGCCAGATCTCCCCATGCAGGCCTGTCTGTCTCTCCCATCTCTCTTTCTGTCATTTGGACAAGTGTTCACCCTGTTTAGCAGTCCAGTGAGTAGGCAGTGTCATGGTCAGGACGCTGTGATTGAGAATAATTAGTGCTGGGTGATAGAATGAGCCCGCGGGACTCGTTCCAGCACAATATATTTAATTGAACTAAATGATACAGGAGAATAAATCAGCCAGCCATATCAAGTTGTCCAGGAAAAAAAAAAAAAGAGCCAGACAGAAGCTCGGCAGAGCATTCAGCTGTCAGCCACTCATGACGTGTGTGTGTGTGTGTGTGTGTGTGTGTGTGTGTGTGTGTGTGTGTGTGTGTATGTGTGTACCTGGTATTCATCACGTTGTGGGGACCAAATGTCCCCACAAGGATTGGAATACCAGTAGATTTTGACCTTGTGGGGACATTTCTCAGGTCCCCATGAGGAAACAGGCTTATAAATCATGCACAATGAGTTTTTTTGATGAAGTAAAAGTGTGCACAATCTCCTGTGAGGGCTAGGTTTAGGTGTAGGGTAGGTGTAGGGCGATAGAAAATACGGTTTGTACAGTATAAAAACCATTACGCCTATGGAATGTCCCCATAAAACATGTAAACCCAACATGTGTGTGTGTGTGGGTGTGTGTGTGTGTGTGTGTGTGTTAATTGTCTCATCTTCACATCTCACCTATCCAGAAAAGCTCCGCTGAGCTCTCGACCAGCGGTTTTCGTAAAGGTCATGATCCTCAGAGATGGAGACAGCAGAGCCAGAGTCAATTAAGAGGTGGATGAGCTGAATCTGACACACACACACACACACACACACACACACACACACACACACACACACACACACACACACACACACACACACACACACACACACACACACACACACACACACACAGAGTGGAAGCTCTGAATATGATGGATGAGTGTTTTTCTTGGTCACATACAGTCACATTTATTTTTGTCTTAAACAATCTCTTATTGAATGCTTATTCCATGCTGAAAAGAACAGCCCAGAAGAGCTAAACTGGTTCAGCAGCCCTTGTGAAAAATTGTGCATATTTTGAATAACTGTACTTGCAGGTTATTTATTACAGTTTTTTACAGACGCTAGGACACATTTCTCAATACTTAGGTCACTTTTGCAAAACTCTTCACACAATTCTCCTAACCGACTTTCAGCTTGGCAAAGCAGTTCATTTCACATTCAAAATGCACTACAACTACCAAAACACTTTATTCAGGTCTCAAATAAACTAATTCTTCCAGAACACTAGCAAAGGTTGACAAACACACTTTATCACCCACAAAACAATGAGCTAAAAAACACTAACAACATGTAGCATTACACAGTGTTTTCTTGTGTAAAACAAGGACACATCTCTGTTTATAATTGAAATATATATTGTTTATAACTGCAACATATGTTACTGGAATGAATCAGACATAATGCAGAATTCCTCAATATTGTATGTTGTTTATTCATTTTTATTTTTTTGTAAGTAATTCCAAAATACAAGAATTTGTATACACACCATCCACTGATACAGATACAATAGTAATGGTAATCTACTCGCATTTTTAGATTTGAAATATGTTTCAATAAAATATTGCTGTTGAATTTTGCTGTCTTATTCAGTTTTGCATTAGGTTATTGTTTTGAACATAAGTTTAACAGTTTTGAAAACAGTATGTAAGCACATGCAAAATGTCCTGTACGTACAAAGATTTTTGGCAGTTGTTGTGTCTGAGTGAGAAAAGAATTCATGAAATTTGAGAGATGTAGTCATTGAATGCATTTTGTGCCAAAACAATGATAATTGATCCTCAGTTTTGCCCACATAGACTTCTGTTGTGCTCACTGTGTGAAGAGTTTTGCAAAAGTGACCCAAGTATTGAGAAATCTGTCCTAGCGTCTGTAAAAAACTGTAATAAAAAGATACCCTAAAGATGACAAATCATGAAAATGTGACTTTTTCTGTGTTTAAGTGCTATAATAGGGTAATACAAACATATTTTGAACTGAAACTTCACAGACACATTCTGAGGACACCTGAGACACAGTTGAGGTCAAACGTTTACATCCCTCTTTCAGAATCAGCAAAATGGATTTTTATCAAAATAAGAGGGATCATACAAAGACATGATATTGTTTATTTAGTACTGACCTGAATAAGATTTCACATAAAATATGTTTACATATAGTTCACAAGAGAAAATAATTGTTGAATTTATAAAAATTACCCTATTCAAAAGTTTACATCCCCTTGATTCTTAATACTGTGTTCATGCCTGAATGACCCACATCTGTTTTTTTTTTGTTTGTTTGTTTAGTGATAAGTCTCCTGAACAGTTAAACTGCATGCTGTTCTTCAAAATGAATCCTTCAGGTCCCACAAATTCTTTGGTTTTCCAGCATTTTTGTGTATCTAAACCCTTTAAATTAAACCCTTTAAACTATTACAGAAGGTTCAAACGCTCACTGATGCTCCAGGAAGAAAAAACATGCATCGAAAACTTTTGGAATTTGAACTTATTTTGTCTTCTGGGAAACATGTAACTTTCTGTAGCCTCTGAAGGACAGTACTAAATTTAAAAAAATATGATATTTAGGCAAAATAATATAAATGTACACATCTACATTCTGTTCAAAAGTTTACAACCCTGGCTTGCATGTTTTTTCCTTCTGGAGCATCAGTGAGCGTTTGAACCTTTTGTAATAGTTTTATTTGAGTTGTCCTTGGTGTGGAAAGATGGATCTCAAAATCATACAGTCATTGTTTGTACACAAAAATGCTGGAAAACAAAAAAAAATTGTGGGACGTGAATGGTTTTTCTAAAGAACAGCAGGCAGTCTAACTGTTTAGGACAAACAAGGTAACAATATTTCATTAAGATCATGGAATTATTTATGAAATTACATATAAAGGTGTACTTAAAGTCTACTTTATTTCTGCTATAAGTACACTTTTTAAAAGTATATGCTGAAATGTATGCCAAACATTTCTAAATGTTCATGTTGGTACAGCCTTTATGTAGTTTAGTGACTATGTAGTGTACTATTTGTTCAGCAGGACGACCAGTAAAACCATTATTTTGCATCTTGGTTCAGAACTAAGCATTAGTTTTGCTTCATTGAATGGTGATATCTTTTGCACACGTTCACGCTGTTTTTGGCTGGTCTCCCATCAGTGCTGTGCTACTGTATGTCCAGATGATCTGCCAGCAACAATAAATAGCTTAGCCCTCAAATCTCATTTTCTCAAATCCCTGCCTGTCTTCTTCTTCACTTTGTCTGGCTCACCTTCCTCTCTCCTCTGAACCAACTGTTCTTGTGAAATCCAGACAGCAGGTCTTCAACCCAGTTCTGACCTCTCACATGCTACATGCTACAAAGACACACAGAAACTCGCTCACACAGACTGAGCAGTCTGACGTTCATATGCATGCATGCATGCACTTATTCATAATCACAGAGCATTCTATAGCACTCACTAAAGCTTAGATTCATTCACAAAACAAATTCTTTTAGGGCTTTGTATTCTTCTGTAGTATTACCCCTGTTGAAACAGCATATGCTGGTTAGGTTTGTTTTGAACCATTACAGCTAGTTTGAGCTGGTCCTCCCTGCTGAAAAAAAAAAAAAAAAAAAACAGCTAAAATCAGCCTAGGCTGGTTGGCTGGTTTTAGCTGGTCAACCAGCCTCGTTTTAGCTGGTTATAGCTGGTCAGCAGGCTGGTTTTAGAGGTGTTTTGACCACTTGCCAGGCTGGGAGACCATCAGCTAAAACCAGCTACGACCAGCCAACCAGCCTAGGCTGGTTTTAGCTTTTTTTTTTTCAGCAGTGCTGAGCTGGTTATAAGCTAGTTATAAGCTTGTTCTGAGCAGGAGCTAGTTGCTTAGGACTAGCACCTGAACCAGCTCATAACCAGCTTATAACTAGCTTAAACTAGCTCATGATCAACTAAGGACTTACTTAAACCAGCTCAAACCAGCTGCCATGATTAAAACATACCTGTCACAAGGGGACGACTGAGAGTGAGGATCCAAATGCAAGGCTTTATTATGAAGATCGTAGTCAGACAGACAGGGTCAAAATACCAGCAAACAGCAACAAAGATAATCCAAAGAGTAATCCATAAAACAGGCGTGGGTCGAAATCCAGAAGGGGAGGCCAAAGTAACAAAGAAAACAAACAAAAACAAACAAAACAAACAAGGCTAAACTATGACTAGACTAGGAAAACAAACCAGGAATAAACTATGAAAACAACAAGGCTAGGGAACATGGAAACATGGAAAACGCTAGGGAAGGTTAGCAATGAGCAAAACAATACTTCGCAGTCTCTGTGTGTGTGTGAGCTTGCTTAAATGGCTGACAGACAGGAAGTAACCAGCGAAGCAGCAGAGGGAGCAGCAACAGTCGGTGAGGGGCAAAGCTCCCTCTGCTGGCCTGGTGTAACATAGCCCCCCCCCCAAAGAGCGGATTCCAGACGCTCCCAAAAGTCTTAGCAAAAACAGTCCTGGGGGGCGGTGGGGGGAAGCAGAGGTGGAGCAAGGGAACGAAGGGGGGCCAGGTCCATGTGGTGGTGGAGGACCTAGGAGCTGAGGCAGGACCGGCAGATCAGAAGGAGCTGAGGGCCCCCACAGCGGGACATGTGAGAGCGAGGGTGCCCACGGCGGAGCAGACGACCACCAGAGCCAGACCGAAATCCTCCACAGTGGAGCTGAAACCCGCCAGGGCGGAGAAGAAGGCACAGAATCCCTCCTGGGCGGAACAGGAGGTGCAGAAGCCCTCCAGGGCGGAACAGGAGGCGCAGAAGCCCTTCGGAGTGGAACAGGAGGCGCAGGAGCCCTCCAGGGCGGAACAGGAGGCGCAGGAGCCCTCCAGGGCGAAACAGGAGTCGCAGGAGCCCTCCAGGGCGGAACAGGAGGCGCAGAAGCCCTCCAGGGCAAAACAGGAGGCGCAGAAGCCCTCCAGGGTGGAACAGGAGGCGCAGAAGCCCTCCAGGGCGGAACAGGAGGCGCAGAAGCCCCCCAGGGTGGAACAGGAGGCGCAGAAGCCCTCCAGGGCGGAACAGGAGGCGCAGGAGCCCTCCAGGGCGGAACAGGAGAAGCAGAAGCCCCCCAGGGCGGAACAGGCAGCCGTGTCATGGACTGGGACCTGAGAGCAGAGACAGAGGAGGCAGACAGAGCAAGGAGAGAAGCAGAGAGTTCATGGGAGCACGCTGCCTCCATAGCCGTGACAGGGTAGACAGGGAGCCTAGGCGGAGCTGGCAGAGCAGGGAGCCTTGGCGGAGCAGGCAGAGCAGGGAACCTTGGCGGAGCAGGCAACCTTGGCAGTGCAAGAAGAGCAGGGAGCCTTGGCAGTGCTGGTATTGCAGGGAGCCTTGGCGGTGCTGGTATTGCAGGGAGCCTTGGCGGTGCTGGTATTGCAGGGAGCCTTGGCGGCGCTGGCAGAGCAGGGAGTCTTGGCGGTGCAGGCAGAGCAGGGAGTTCCGCGTTGGCTCTGCGTGGCTTGGGAGCGTTGGCTCTGGACGCTCGGGCGAGTCGTGACTTGGCTCTGGACGCTCGGGTGAGACGTGACTTGGCTCTGGACGCTCGGGCGAGTCGTGACTTGGCTCTGGACGTTCGGGCAAGACGTGACTTGGCTCTGAACGCTCGGGCGAGACGTGACTTGGCCTTAGTGCAAAACAGCTGTGAATTGACTAGACGTTGAAGGAGCGGCTGTTTGACTTGACTCAGGGAGTGCCGCTTGACTTGACTCAGGGAGTGCCGCTTAACTTGACTCAGGGAGTGCCTCTTGACTTGACTCAGGGAGTGCCGCTTGACTTGACTCAAGGAGTGCCGCTTGACTTGACTCAGGAAGAGCCGCTTGACTTGACTCAGGAAGAGCCGCTTGACTTGACTCAGGAAGAGCCACTTGACTCAGGAAGAGCTGCTTGACTTGACTCAGGAAGAGCTGCTTGACTTGACTCAGAAAGTGCAGTCGCTTGACTGGACTCAGGAAGTGAAGTTGCTTGACTTGACTCAGGAAGTGAAGTTGCTTGACTTGACTCAGGAAGAGCAGCTTGACTCGACTCAGGAACCTCAGCCATTACGTGACCAGACTTTGCAGGAGTAGCAGCTGTGGCATGCTCTGACTTAGCAGGAGCAGGACCTGTACCATGACTTGACTTGGCTGAAACAGCAGCTGTAACGTGACATGACTTGGCAGGAACAGCAGCTGTAACGTGACAAGACTTGGCAGGAACGGCAGCTGTCATGTGACTTGACTCTGCGGGAACAGCAGCTGGTGCAGGCTCAGGAGAAGCAGACATGACGTTCACAGGCTGTGGTTTGATTGACGTGACGTGAGCGGGCTCTGGCTTGGCAGATGTGACGTTAGCGGGCACTGGCTTGGCAGACGTGACACTGGCGGATGCTGGTTTGGCAGACGTGACGTTAGCGGGCATTGGCTTGACAGACGTGACATTAGCGAGTGCTGGCTTGGCAGACGTGACATTAGCAGTCACTGGCTCGGCTGACGTGGTGTTAGCAGGTGCTGGCTTGGCCGACATAGCATTAGCTGGTGCTGGCTTGGCTGATGTGGCGTTAGCAGGTGCTGACAGTAAGAGACCGACTGTTCGTACCGACAGCAGTGGTGGGTCCTCCAAGTTGGATATGAGTCTCTAATAGGCCACGGAAACATGAGAGTCTGATGCTGCAGCCACCATTGTGACGACAGGCTCGGGCGTGGCGGCCATCTCGGGTGCAGGCTATGGAAAGGCGGCCATCTTGTGAACTGACTCAGGAGGGGCAGCCATCTTGTGAACGGGTTCTGGAAGGATGGCCATCTTGTGAACAGGCTCAGGAAGAACGGCCATCTGGTGAACAGGCTTGGAGATGGTGGCCATCTTGTGAACGGGCTTTGGGGTGGCGGCCATCTTGCGAGAGGACTTGGGCGTGGTAGTCATTTTGTGAGCTGGGTCTGATAGGGCAGCCATCTTGCGAGCTGGGTCTGATAGGGCGGCCATCTTGCAAACAGGCTCAGGAAGGACAGCCATCTTGTGAACAGGCTCAGGAAGGACGGCCATCTTGTGAACAGGCTCAGGAAGTGCAGCCATCTTGTGAACAGGCCTTGAGATGGCAGCCATCTTGTGAACGGGCTTTGGGATGGCAGCCATCTTGTGCTGTGGCTCTAGGCTGGCAGACATCTTGTGCTGTGGCTCTAGGCTGGCAGACATCTTGTGCTGTGGCTCTAGGCTGGCAGACATCTTGTGCTGTGGCTCTGGGCTAGCAGACATCTTGTGCTGTGGGCTCTAGGCTGGCAGACAACCATGGGCTGCGGCCCTTCTAGAACTCCTACAGTAAGCGGAGAGCCGCATAACAACAAAGCGTAATTCATAAAGTCCTCCACTAAACATTTAAATTCCCCTCAGGCAACAGCGATTTAGTGGGTTCATTGAGTCCAAAGCGGAATAAGTCCTTCAGCCACACTTCATCATAAAAGGTACTTGAAGGGAGAACTTACGAAACTGGAGAATATATTCCTCAATGGGGCGATCTTCCTGTCGGAGGAGCATAAGGTGGTCGACTGGGTCCATGTTGTGATGCTGGTGGTGAATAAAGCAGCTGGATCCGGGTGTGGCGAAGTATTCTGTCACAAGGGGACGACTGAGAGTGAGATCCAAATCAAGGCTTTATTATGAAGATCGTAGTCAGACAGACAGGGTAAAATACCAGCAAACAGCAACAACAAAGATAATCCAAAGAGTAATCCGTAAAACAGGCGTGGGTCGAAATCCAGAAGGGGAGGCCAAAGTAACAAAGAAACAAACAAAACAAACAAGGCTAAACTATGACTAGACTAGGAAAACAAACCAGGAATAAACTATGAAAACAACAAGGCTAGGGAACATGGAAACATGGAAACCGCTAGGGAAGGTTAGCAATGAGCAAAACAATACTTCGCAGTCTGTGTGTGTGTGTGTGTGAGCTTGCTTAAATGGCTGACAGACAGGAAGTAACCAGCGAAGCAGCAGAGGGAGCAGCAACAGTCGGTGAGGGGCAAGGCTCCCTCTGCTGGCCTGGTGTAACAATACCTAACTAGCATATGCTGTTTTTTTCCACAGTACATACAGTAGGCTATATTATATTAAAAGCTATGGTTTGTTTTTGATTACAGAGATAAAATAGTGTTAGATTTTAACTTAAAGGAGAACTCCGGTGTGATTTTGACCTAAAGTGTATTGAATCATGATACCGAGTGTAAACCGTACTGCATATCTCATCTCGTCTTGTCCACTGCTGTCCGAAATCTGGGTCAGTTAGCCGTTGCTCACAACAGCTTGTCAATGAAAGTCAATCGGGCATCGAAGGAGCCATGTAAATAAATCACTGTTTTACGCCATTTACGAGGCACAAAGTAGCTCCACACTTCATTGGTAGACTTCCAAGGGCCCTGACATTTAAAACGAGACATTGAGAACTCATAAAAAGCACCGGTAGTTTATTTACAAGTAGATTTATACAGACAGTAACTGCAAGAAGTTTAGCGCCCGCCGCCATCTTAAATGTAGTCACGATAAGTCGAGTGTCGAACACCAAGGAAACTACAACCTGATACGTTGAAAGCTGATAAATTCCTTGGTGCTCGACACTCGACTTATCGTGACTACATTTAAGATGGCGGCGACTGCTCTGTTCCTGGTGGAAGATGTCTGTATAAATCTTCTTATAAATAAACTACCGGTGTTTTTTCTGAGTTCTCAATGTCTCGTTTTAAATGTCAGGGCCCTTGGAAGTCTACCAATGAAGTGTGGAGCTACTTTGTGCCTCGTAAATGGCGTAAAACAGTGATTTATTTACATGGCTCCTTCGATGCCCGATTGACTTTCATTGACAAGCTGTTGTGAGCATCGGCTAACTGACCCCAGATTTCGGACAGCAGTGGACAAGACGAGATGAGATATGCAAGGTACGTTTACACTCGGTATCATGATTCAATACACTTTAGGTCAAAATCACACCGGAGTTCTCCTTTAACTATATTTCCCACAGATAAAGCCAAAAATTCATCTATAAGCTTTACATCTTGTGAAGTCTCACACATACCCAGATATGGCCCATCAGTGGATGTTCAGACTTTGATTTCAGCACCTGCAATATCTTTCTACTACACACACACACACACACACACACACACACACACACACACACACACACATGTTGGGTTTACATGTTTTATGGGGACATTCCATAGGCGTAATGGTTTTTATACTGTACAAACCGTACTTTCTATCGCCCTACACCTACCCTACACCTAAACCTAGCCCTCACAGGAGATTGTGCATACTTTTACTTCGTCAAAAAATGATCTATGATCTATAAGCCTGTTTCCTCATGGTGACCTGAGAAATGTCCCCACAAGGTCAAAATCTACTGGCATTTGGTCCCCACAACGTGATGAATACCAGGTGCACACATACACACACACACACACACACACACACACACACACACACACACACACACACACACACACACACATGTACACAAACACCCTCTGTCATCAGTGTGAGAGGAATACAAATGGTCGTCCCTGAAGCTTAAAAACCCTGATGGACTCGCACACCCTTTCCAGTCTTTCTCTGTCTGTGTGTCTCTAGTGAGTGTGTCTCTCTCTCTTTCTCTCTCTCTGTGTGTGTGTGTTCAAGGACAGCCAAAGACATTGCCTCTGGTGTGAAGAGACTGATTTCCACGCCTCAGAACAAAATGATGGAGGAGTGTGGGACCGGTGTGAGAGGGAGATGGAGGAAAGGCGCTGCTGTGATGAAGCTGTTACAGTACATCTGTTTAACTCATGCCATGTTTCTCCCATAGGTTTCTTAACTAGCTTAACAGTAATTTTTCTAGTAGACTAGCATTACCATGCTGTTTGAACAGCATTTTTTTGCCAGTTAGACCAGGAAACAAACATAAAAACATCTCTGGTTACTATTGTAACCTCAGTTCCCTTAGAGCGGGAACGAGACATCACAGAGCTTCTCCCTTCCCCGAGGACCGCTTCCACCCTCCTCCAAACATCGCTGACTTTGTGTCCTTCGGCTGGGAGGATAAGGACGAGGATTCAATGTCCATCTCAGCCTCGGAGAAACAAGAATGGGCGGCATAAGAACATGACTGCCCAGACAGCGAGGGGCCCCCAGACCTCCAGGAGGAGCTTGTGAGGGTCATGACCAAAAGCTGTCCAGGAGCTCACGCTTACCTGGAGCCCTCCAGAGGACCCTGCCAAGTATTTTTAATACCAGGAGTCCCCTTCTTCCCCGATGTCCACAAGCAGCTTGTGAAGACAAGGTCTGTGCCCCAGTCGGAGCGTGTCCACTCCAACATGCAGGCCATCTTTTCACACATGGACGGGTGGAGGCCTGCAGTTACGACGCATATCCCCTGTCGAAGAATCCCTTGCCGCCCACCTGTGCCCTGCAGTGGACAAGACCCTGGGCTCAGACATCAGCCTCCCTTCAAAGCCGTGCAGGACCACCACCAACCTCGCTAACAAGGCCTATGCATCAGACGGTGAGGTGGCTTCCATGCTGCATGCTATGGTGGTGCTGCAGGTGTTTCAAGCAAAACTCCGGTCAGAACGTGACTACCCAGAGAGCGATAGGCTTTATGGTAGTCCTTTTAGAGGCACCTATGGTTGAATCTAGCTGCCCTCAAGGACGCGGACCGTAAAGTTCTGCTTAATGCCACAGTAACTACCTCTGGCTTCATCTGGGATGCCATGGATTCCATCATTGAAAAATGCATATATATATAGGGTATATACAACAGGGCTAAAAACACACCCTAAGAAAAAAATGTGCTTTTCACTGTGCCCAAAGTGTATGACTGCAGAAAAATATATATGTTTGTATTGAACGTATATGGAGCAACAGATTTTGTGTGAAAATATTATACAAGTTGTTTATTTTGTTAAAAAATCTTATAAATGTGCATGGTGTAAAAGGCACACAGTATTGATACAAATACTTCAGCTAAAATAATGCTTTTTAAAAAAAAATTATATCTGAGTTAATACTTGTTCAAAACAATCACTTTTTGGACTATTTTCTACTTATTTTTAATGAATAAAAAAAATAATTTTCAATAAATATACTGTCATTAAAATATGGTAAAGTAAAATATATATATAAAATAGAGAAACAAAATCATTTTAAAAAGTGAAGGAGATCCCATAGTAATTTAATATAGGTTTACAGCAGTAACAACAAATAATATTTTATTATATGATATGATTAATAGCATGTTTTAAAAGAAAAGTCATCTTTCTATTAATTATCCTGTTAATTATTGTGCCTTTTAGCCCCAACAACAGGGGAGCTTTTTACCCCAAATACCATACTTTTACATATTCTTTAATTATTTAAAAACTGTTGCTTTAATTATCTTAAACAAAACAGAAAATCATTACGAAAAACTTTGTCTGAAGATATATTCAAGAATTTTAGCGATTCTCATTTGCTACCTAAATCTACAACGTTTTTAAAAACATAAAATATTAGATCAAGTAAGCTCAGAATCGACTTTGCTCTGCTGCCCGCAATGGCGGCAAGCATCAACCAAAATTGCACAGGTATCTTGAAAAGTGGATGTTTTGAAATGCTATGGCATGTTTTTCTGCCACCTAGTGGTTTAGAAGAAAATAATATCAAAGGTACCTTTTACCCTGGGTAGTTTACTCTGAAAAATCATTCTGTCGTCATTTACTCAACCCATATTGGTCCAAATCAGTATGACTTACTATCTAACCTGAACCACAAAAGGTTAAATTTTGCAAAAATACCTTAGTGGAAGTTTGAGGAATTCAATGTTGTTTTGAATACCATTGACTGTCAATGTAAGGACAGAGACAGCACAAGCTCCACTCTTCAGGACAATGGTAACCCATAAACCACCAAAAACAAACTCTTCTAAAACTCAAAATTACAAAACTTTACACACTAACACATTTACCATTTTCAGACTTATTGAAAATCACATCAAATATGACATAATTGTGACATTTATACTCCCTGTTTAGACTCATGGAAGGCATTCTGGGAACTGGAAATGCCTTGCACAGTTTCAAGCTTGAATGAGAATGTCAAATTGTGCTTTAGGTTGAAGTATAAAAATTGAATGTGTACTTGTAGTTTACTTCAAATCGTATATTTTTAAAAAACTGTACTTGCATATAACATAATATTAATTAATTAAAAGGCCACTCAAGTGACTTAAAAAACACCTTTATGATTGTTTCTCAACATACTTAAGTAGACTTTTATAAAGTTAATTTTCTAATAATGTCAAATTACTTTATCAAATATTACTTTAAAAAACATTTTAAAGAAGTTTTGTTATGTTTTAATAATCCTTTGTGTCTTCATTACAAATATGTTTAAATATAAGTGTAAATGTAAGTTTAAACAAAAATGCCTTTAAAGTATGTATATTTTAGTTTACCATAAATGCTTGTCAGTGACATTCAGCAGTAACTCAAAGGCAATAGAAGTAATCATGAAAGTACAAATACAGATGAACTTAAGTCCTACTTAAGTGGGTAAAAAAGACAGTTTAGTTCAACTAATTGCATTTAATATAAATTTACATTATCATACATTTTCAATTAATTGTAAATAACATGTCTGAAAACACTAAAGTCAGATCACTATTACCAGTTGTTTTAAAACTATGCTAAAGTAGACTTCTTTTACACAAAGGTATTCGTTATTCAGTGATGGCGCTATCACTAACTGGACCAAACTTTCCCCAATTTCAGTTGTTCCCCATGGACGATTTTGCCCTTTTTACTATATTAATGCTCATTTTATTTTAAATGAATGTCTCTCTGAGGCCTGAGTCCACACAGCCACTATCTGCCCTCATTCTCAAGCCGCAGACGCTGGCTTGCTTCACAGTGCAGTTCTGTCTGGCTGAGATAAAAAAAATAAAAATAAAAAGTTTTGGGAAGCTGTGAAAACTGTCTAAGCAATCATATGGGTCTGTGTTTGCGAGCAGAGGACAGAGAAAGCAGTGAATATTAAGCTTCATGAAGATATACACAGGATCCAGTACTTTGATTAAAACAGCAGAATGTGATGCCACACATAACAACACAGAGACTGAAGCAGACAGCAGGTGCTGGAAAGGTCCAGCATCCTGCTTCACCAGTATTACCTGTCTAGGGATGAAAGTAAACCTGCCAGAGTCTTACAGCCCCATTCAAACCCTCCATTTAAACCGAGCAGACCTCCATACCGCAGAGAATCAATACGCCTGTGGTCCATTTCAAAGTAGACGCTCAAGGACGTTTCATTTAACTGCACCAGAGCTTTGAGAAACAAAGGAGCGTGAGCTACTGATTCAAATGGACGGCTGTGTTTGTGTGTGTGTGGAGGGACGTGGGTAAACAGCCCGGCCTAAGTGAATGTTTACTTGGTAAATACGCGTGATGGAGGGCTGGGAAATGGTGTTGACTGGGGATTAGAGGCAAGAGGAATATGGCGCTCGGTCAATACACCTGCTTCCTCCATACTAAAGGTCACTTGTGTTGATGGAGAGAGTGAAATTCAGATGTCAACATCAGCATCAGAGAATCACCAGAGGTCTGTCTGTGTGTGTTACTGTGGTCTATAGTGGTCAGGAGGGATGTGTGAGGGTCTGTAAAGATCTGAAGAAGTCTTGTACAGTTCATACCTCGTAGTAGTCATGAAATTCTGAGGTCTGGAGAGGTCTCCCTGCTGAAAAAACCAGCTAATACCAGCCTAGGCTGGTTGGCTGGTCTTAGCTGGTTTAAGCTGGAAGTAGCTAGTTTTAGTTGGTCAGGCTGGTTTTAGCTGGTGGTTTCCCAGCCTGACCAGCTAAGACCAGGCTGGAAAAGTGGCCAAAACCCCTCTAAAACCAGCCTGCCTTCCAGCTATGACCAGCTAAAACCAGGCTGGTTGACCAGCTAAAACCAGCAAACCAGCCTAGGCTGGTTTTAGCTGTTTTTTTCACCAGGCTGTAGTGGTTTCGCTAGTGTGGCATTATTAAAACACTTTAGGCTTTCCTGTAAGACTACGTTCCAACGAATATTGATATAAAATGCCACTTTTTGTTGAAATAGTAATTAGTATTAGTATTTTTTTCCAATTATAAACTCTGAATCATGTCAGAATGCTGTGCTTTTCACCACATTTTATTGTGTCCGTAGCTTTATGGCAAAGCTGTTTCTTTGTAATATTTAAGGGTGCGTTAAATTTACATTTGCGTCAATTACACACATTTACATTTACATGCAGCACTGTGCAAAAGTTTTAGGCCACTAGTATTTTCACCAACAAAAAATGGTTTTAAGTCAGTTATTTCTCTTTTTCTGGTGTGTTATACATCAGTTTACATTTCCAAACATTCATTTTGCCATCGATTGTAATAATCCAGTGCCATTTTTGTTTACAAAAGGAGTCTAACAACAGCCAGTGCTCCACACAGAGATCTGAACTCATCGTCACCCAGTCTCTCTGGAATGACATGAAGAAACAGAAAAAAAGAAAAGAAAACAGAAACAACATCTCCAAGATGCTTCAAGAAACCTACCTGCAAAGCTACCTGAAAAACTATGCACAAGTGTAACTAGGGCAGAAGCTATTTACAGTTTTTCTCAATTGCTAAAACACTATAACCAGTCTTTTGAACTAAAATTTCAAAACTATAATGCCATTTTTGAAAAAGCACACCCATTTCCCTAAACTATAAACACTATTCCCTGCTTTGACACATGAGTTATATTTGGTGAACTGTTACTTCAAAACTCTACACACAAATCCCTACATTTCTCAGTGCTTACACCATGAGGTCATTTAGAAAGCACAAGCATTCAATATTGTTCACTCAAGTCTGCGAAGTTTAAGCTCAATTAGCACACAATTACCCAAGTGGAAACACTAGGAGTCAAAATTTAGCACACACCAATCAGAACCTTCGATGGAGATAAAAGGATAAAAGTTTTTCTCAGTCACTATGGTGCATTTCTCAGATCAGAAATGAAATATACATTTGTCTGCAGTTTCCTACATTATCAGTTGCTATTGTCATGTTGCTCAAAATGTATTATGAGACCCCGCCCATTGACTTATGTCCTCTGTAGTGGACATTGTGTTTTCATGCATTTTCTTTGAATTTTTTGAGCTACTCTGTCAAGTCCTGTTGTACTGTGCAGAGGACATCCTGGGCTTTCTAGTGATATGTCATTTGATTGGCTGGCATGCTAGGAACCACTTCTTACACTGAATCCAAAATGGCCGGCATACAAATGAGCACATTTTATGGGAAGGAGAGAGATATGTAAAATTTTGCTTTTTTACATGTTTTTTACTATTATTATCACATATATATTTGTTTATTAAAGTGTCAGTAACAATACATTTAACTTTCAAAGCTGTTAAATTGTTTATGATTCAAAATATCATCCTTTTTTAAATGTCAACTATAGTGGACATCAGGACCATCTTAATGTAATTAATGACTGCATGTTGTATGAGGCAGAACTGAAGCAGAGAGGATTTTTATAAGATAGTTGAGGGAGACTCTGACTTAGAGCTGTCAGATGAGGATAAATTTGAATGTAACATACAAGAAGATGTTGAAGAAGAGGAAGAAATTGCAGGAGACTCAGATGAGCAGACTGAGACAGACACAGAGACAGAAAAGGAAGAACAGGAAAGATGCCGCACTCTGTGGTTCTGCAGCAGGACAATGCACACCAGCAAATTCACTTCTGAATGGTTAAAGAAAAACAAAATGAAGACTTTGGAGTGGCCTAGCCAAAGTCCTGACCTGAATCCTATTGAGATGCCCACAGCATGACCTTAAAAAGGCGGTCCATGCTCGAAAACCCTCCAATGTGGCTGAATTACAACAATTCTGCCAAGATGAGTGGGCCAAAATTCCTGCACAGCGCCGTAACAGACTCATTGCAAGTTATGGAAAATGCTTGATTTCAGTTGTTTTGTTTTTGTTACATAAATGTTGGATTAATATCCCTTTACAGCCATATTCTGTACAGTTTTGTTGTCTGAGTTTGGCTGTCGTTTCGAACTAAAATCGTCCTGTGGTCCACTACAGTGGACATGCTGTAAAATTAAAAATAAAAACAAAACGTAAAAACTCTAAATTGTAGAATTCTTTTTTAACCCAAAGGATGTAGGAAATCACAAAAAAACAACAAAAAAGAGACACTTTTTTTCTTTGGGTCTCTGGAGGATATACTGTAGTTCTCTGTGCAATAGTCTTACCCCTCAAAACATCAAGTCATTAGCTCATCGTATAAATCATTACCTAAATGCTAAATTTTTGATCTAGTTGTCCTAAACTGTCAATCATATATTCTACACATTTCTATTAGACTTTTTGTAAATTTGCCATGAATTATTCAAGTGAATCTTGACTTTCACTAATGAAGATAATATAGATCAACCAATGATAAAGCAGTTCTCTGAAATAGATCAAATGTACATCTCATGAACCTTCCACTGGAAAGCATATAGACAGAGGACAACACAGGAGTTACAAATTCTGACAGTGGACTTTCTTATTTTTATTTTCACCTTTGTGCCCATATTTCCTTTTTTTTCTGTTTCACAATGACGCTGTGTGCTTTTATTTAATTTTTTTATTTTTTGTCAGACCACTAGTACAAGTGTAACTGTGAATCCTATCCAGTCTTTTTCAATCAATATCCCACATACAGTAATGTGTAATTTTGAAGAGGAAGAGTAGGAGGTGAAAGAGGAAGAGGAGGAGGAGAAGGAGGACGATGACGACAACAACATGGAAGAGACAGAGGAAGAGCAAGGGCAAGAAGACAAGCAGTCTCATATATTTTAGTTGATGAGTGCCAGGGTTGGATCAGGCATGCAAGAGGATTTTACCCCTGCTCCTGGCCAGGGCTAATTTAGCCTGTGATGCTGAAGAGGTTCTTTGGCCTGTCCCAGACCAAAGACAGGATGCTGGGCAGAATAATTATTTTGTTGTTTTTTGCTGTTTTGTACTGTACTCTACAGTACATTAAATTAAGGAATAAAACACTTGCAAAGGAATAGATTTGTTGTGTTCATCATGTGAAAAGTTCTTTATTTGTATTGTTTTTGTAGTATTGTTTTGAATTTATCTCATCAGTGTGTAAAACTGTGTTGTAGTGTGTTTGTTTTTGAGGATTTGTGTGTCATGTCTGAAAGCAAAGTTTGGTTTTTCAGCAAGATTGAATTGTTTTGAGTGGAGAGCTTCATTTTGACCTCAATATAGGAAGTTTGGGGAAATGAGTTAGGAGTTGTGGATTTGTGTTTAGAGTTTCGCAAATAAGAGCCATAATTTCAAGAAATGTGTTTAAGCAATTGAGAAAAACTGTAAATGCAAAGGATAGTCACATCAAATGTTGATTTAATTTAGTTAGAAGTTAATTGATAAATAAAATCTATTTATGACATTATTTTGACAGCATCCTCATTTTACAGCATTTTTACACAAGTGCCTAAAACTTTTAACAATAATGTAGCTTTGGTAGGTTTCTTGAAGCATCTTGGAGATGTTGCTTGAAGCATTTCTTGGAAACACAAATTTCCTACTGACATCCTGCTAAAAAAGGGCTATTGGTCATAGCTGGTCAGCAGGCTGGTTTTAGAGGGGTTTTGGCCACTGGCTGATTAGGCTGGAAGACCACCAGCTAAAACCAGCCTGGCCAGGCTGGCAGACCAACTAAAACCAGCTACTTCCAGCTTAAACCAACTAAGCCTAAGATGGTTTTAGCTGTTTTTTTGTTTTTGTTTTTCAGCAGGGACACTACAGAAAAAGATAGAAATAACTAAAAAACATTTTGTTAGTGAAAATACTAGTGGCCCAAAACATGCACAGTACTATAAATCTATTGAGACTTAAAATGGCTTCAAATCTAAATCACTTTCATGGCCCTACATGTTTTTGTGGCAGGGTTTCACGCAGCTATAAAAATAGTTTAAAGAACAAAAAATTATTTGTTTTGCAGAAAAATGTAGCAAAAACTTTACTTCATCATATTTTATTTTAAAAATCTGAAACTGGTTAATATCTGGTTAATTTACTTCCAGTCATTTTCATGAAATCAAACTTACTGCTCTCTCTGATACGGTTGGAAAGTTTGATTAATTTTAATGAATCGGTTCATTCACTCAGTTCTTGTAAATAAATGATTTATTTTTTCAAACTAATTTTTCAGATGAATAACAGCAGGCTATAAATGACACTTGACATCACACACATTTTCCAGTAATAAGCTGCTTTTTAAACAACAATAAACAATTAGCCTAATGGGTTTAGTGTGTTAAAATGATAAATTATTATTGTTTTCACAGCATTTTAAAGAGCAGGTCATATGTTTTTTTTTTTTTTTTTTAAATATATCTTTTTTTTTTTGCAGTTTGTAACGTAGTTATTCTTCAGTGTAAACAATCTCCTAAGTTGTTAATCCAAAAACTACATGATAAATAAAGCTATTGTCTCTCTCTCAAAAAAAAAAAAAAAAAAAAAAAGAATCGCCTTAATGAGTCGTCATGGTTTCGAATCCTCTTGTCCATGAAAGATAAGTCTGTACCTTCTTTATTTGGACCAACAAGTGTCTCTGAACCACAACCTGTAAATACGATTAATATGTTATGCAAATTTTTTTAGCTGAGTGCACAAAATATCACATTTTTTGAGCTAATATGTGATTTAGTTCTCCAGGTAAACCACAATATTACTCTCATTGAAATAGTTCTGATAATTAGCTGTGAACTCACTATTTCCTGAGAATGTGTCGATTAGAATTGTTTCCTCAGTTAGTCACGTTAGCACTCGGCTAACGTATCCACCATTATTTTTTTGTGTTTACAGTTTAGATGATAAACTTTAGCTGTGGGCACAATTCGCTTGCATTGTATGCAGAAAGACCAATCACAACAGACTTGGCCTGCTGACCAATCAGAGCAGAGCAGGCTTATGGAAGGAATGGGTTTAACAACCTTAAGCTCAGAACCGCTTCAAACGAATTGTTTGAAACTATTTGAAAATGATTCTAATATTAAATGTGTATTCTGAAATAATTTTTTTTTTACAATGCTTTCTGTCCTTAGATGCATTTAAACCTGTTTTGGAAGGGACTCCAACACAATATTACGGCACTTTAAAATACCATATGACCTGCTCTTTAAGGCAGCTGAGGCTGATAATCAAACACGCTGTGTTATTTCTCTCATAAGCAGCATTAAGAAGCCCTGTTTGATTTAATGAATCGTTTTTTTTTCACACAATTTATTTAAATAAACATTTCAGTGCTTAAATGTACAATTCACAATTACTTTTTTCCACTAAATCTTGCTATTGAGCACAATTGTGAGTATGAAAATGCACTTAACACCTCAACACAAGAGTGTAAGACAATAGTCTATGGGCAAGACAAGCCTATTCCTATCTGAACACATTACAGTGAGGGTTATTAGTCATGCAAGCGTGACATCTTGTTTAGTGCCTCTCTCATTATGTTGTGTCACTGGCATTTACAGCAGAAGGCTCCATGGACAGTGCAATCGAATGCAATATGAGATATATGAGTACTTTATTGCATGACCCTCCTCTACATATTTCTCCTCCATCGTCTTCCTGTCTTCCCTACAAGACTTTCCACACAAACCACCCCAGGTGATTATTTTCATCCTCTTGTTTGTCTTCATAGCTTCTTTGAAGCAACATTGTAAGTAGTTCAATACAAATAAAACTGGATAAAATGATTTGGTTTGTCTGCATCAGTCAGTGTTTGATTGAACTGGTCAGAGTGTAATGTCTTTCACGGATCAGATTCTCTGTGAGACCTGCGTGGATGTTTATCATAATACGACAAGATTACAACTTGAATGGAAATGGAAAAATGGAAAAACAAAACAAGATTCTGTTGATTTAATCTCAATCATATTCTTCAGGAGTACTGTTGGTTGATTAAAGGCCAGTTTACTGTTCATTGTGCAGGAAATTGTGGAAATGATCATAAATATACAGTTCAAAAGTTTTTTGTTTTAAGAAGTGTCTTATGCTCATCAAGGCTGAATTTATTTGGTTTAAAAAATACAGTAAAAACAGTAATATTGTGAAATATTATTAATATTTAAAGTAATAGTTTTGTATTTTAATACCTTAAAAATATAATTTATTTTTGTGGTGGCAATGCTTTATTTTTAGCATCATTACTCCAGTCTCCAGATCCTTCAGAAATCATTCTAATATGCTGATTTGCTGCTCAAGAAACATTTCTGATTACAGTTTTTTACAGACGCTAGGACACATTTCTCGATACTTAGGTCACTTTTGCAAAACTCTTCACACAATTCTCCTAACCGACTTTCAGCTTGGCAAAGCAGTTCATTTCACATTCAAAATGCACTACAACTACCAAAACACTTTATTCAGGTCTCAAATAAACTCATTCTTCCAGAACACTAGCAAAGGTTGACAGTCGACAAACACACTTTGTCACCCACAAAACAATGAGCTAAAAAAACACTAACAACATGTAGCATTACACAGTGTTTTCTTGTGTAAAACAAGGACACATCTCTGTTTATAATTGCAATATATATTGTTTATAACTGCAATATATGTTACTGGAATGAATCAGACATGATGCAGAATTCGTTGTTTATTTTTTGCTCTAAGTAATTCCAAAATACAAGAATTTGTATACACACCATCCACTGATACAGATACAATAGTAATGCTAATCTACTCATTTTTAGATTTGAAATATGTTTCAATAAAATATTGCTGTTGAACTTTGCTGTCTTATTCAGTTTTGCATTATGTTATTGTTTTGAACATAAGTTCAACAGTTTTGAAAACAGTATGTAGCACGTGCAAAATGTCCTGTACGTACACAGATTTTTGGCAGTTGTTGTGTCTGAGTGAGAAAAGAATTCATAAAATTTGAGAGATGTAGTTATTGAATGCATTTTGTGCCACAACAATGATAATTGATCTTCAGTTTAGCCCACATAGACTTCTGTTGTGCTCACTGTGTGAAGAGTTTTGCAAAAGTGACCTAAAAATTGAGAAATGTGTCCTAGCGTCTGTAAAAAACTGTAATATCAATGTTAAAAACAGTTGCTGCCAAATATATATATATATATATATATATATATATATATATAAAAAGTTAAAAAGAGAGCATTACTCAAAATAAAAATCTTTTGTGACAATGTAAGTTTTTACCTGCACCATTTTAGTATATCCTTGCTGAATAAAAATATTAATTCTATTAACATACTGACCCCAAACAGTAGTGCATCTATTTTATTTTATTATTTTTTTTGAACGGTAGCTTATATACACTGCCAGTCAAAAGTTTGGACACACTTCCCCATCAAAGAGAATGGGGAAGGTTGTCCAAACTTTTGACTGGTAGTGTATATTCTCAGAATGGATTTTCAGTCTTTAAAGTTTGGGTAAATTAATAAAATGTATAGCAAAGAATGGAAAAATAAATGATCAAAGAATACAAAAATTCAAGGCAGTTGTAATTTCACCTTTATAACATAAAAAGCCAAAATCCATTTTAATGGTTTCCCTATATCCTCTAATCATGATGAATGAATCCAAGCAAGGCCTCATTTTGCTACTATCTGTTTATTTAACAGTGATTAAAAGCTTGTTGTATATGTTGTATACTGTTTGACACTCTCTGTGAGTCTCCACTCAACCCTGTTTCAAGCTCTACACATTAATGAGAATCTACAGAAACTCTCACCATCACTCGAGCTCTAGTGTGACTCTGCATTGTCATTCCAGACAGCAGCTGATTCTCTCCACGAGCCACAGCAGCAGCAGGTAAGCAGCCGCATTAAGTAGGTCAACAGTACAATCGATGGGGTGAGACGCGGCCGTGAGCGCAACAGTCCAACACTCTCTAAATTGTCTTAACCACGTCTTCCCTCCAGAGACGGAAGACCTTCAGACCCGCAGTAAAAGCCGTATGCTTCAGTATCCGCGAGTCTCTCCCTCAGGACGGAACAATGTCACAAACTCTGGCATTTTTATAATCAATTTAGAGTCCTGGCTGTGAGAGCTGCCGGCTTCTCTGTGTTGCTAATCCCAAAGTGACTTTTAAGACTGCACTGTGAAGAGGATAATCAATTTTATACAGTCGTCCACTCGGAGGACGAGTCCTCAGAATGACACTGGAGGATATTGAAGAGCACAATGAACAATATACAATGTTGAGAAGACATAGCTGGTCATTAGTATGCATGCTGGTGACCACGTTTTATTAACCAACACTAATCAAGCATAACCTCAGGGGTATTATTCATCTATTTCACAATGTCTGAAAAAAATTATGTGGAAGCAGCACAATTGTGTGATATCACTTTATACAACAGTTAAGTTGTATAAAGAAGTTATCTTGATTGTGAACTCTAAATTAATTCAAGTTGTGAACAAATCAGTTGAGTAGATGATTCAAGGACTCATTTAGAGAGACAGCATGTCTGTTCCAATACCCACACTTACAATTTTTACACTTGAGCACATGTCTACTTACTTGTCTACTCCCAATTGTCCTATTTGTGCCAAGTGTTCAAAAGTGCATGAAGACAACAGGTTTGTGTAGAACTTTTGAATATGTGATGGGACACACAACATACACTCTAAAAAAATGAGAGGGCTAGATTGAACATGTAACACAGGGTTGTCCAAACTCGGTCCTGGAGGGCCAATGTGTTGTGAAGTTTCTAATATGCCTAGTAAGAGCTTGATTAGCTGGTTCAGGTGTGTTTAACTGAGGTTGGAGCTAAACTCTGCAGGACACTGGCCTTCCAGGACTGAGTTAGGGCACCCTGTTCTAGCATGCTGATAAGAGCTTGATTTGCTGGTTCAGGTGTGTCTAAATTGGGGTTGGAGCTAAACTCTGCAGGACACTGGCCCTTCAGGACTGAGTTTGGACACCCCTGATTTAACCCAAACACTGTGTTTGTCCATATTTCACCAAGATAGTAATACAGTGTCGTGCTGTAAAAATGCAAGTTTTCTCAGAGCTGTAATTATGCAATTTGTTTTTTAAACTTTGCACTTTAAAATATACATTTAAATGTCTGTTTACTCTTTGAAACAGAAGACACAATTTAGGATAACACTTTATTTTTGGGTCATTCTATGGAAATGTCTATTTTTCTGCTCTTTACAGAAATATACTTAAAAAATGTTTTAAAATAAAACAATGTTATTTGAACAGTTACACCAGTGTTGACAAGTCTGCGGTTTTCCCACAGAATTGGGGCTACTTTAACACTGTTGCCGTGGGTTGAAATGCCCCCATAAACTTTATATGTAGCGCCTGGAATGCGACCTGTACCAGTGGACTCGGGCTAGTTTTGTGCTAGTTTTGAGTAGCAATAGTGGTTTTGTTGTGAAAACCTGGCAACCCTGAGTTACACCTTATTGAGCCATCATTGTGGCAATATTTGTTTTTTAATTAATTATATATAGCCACACCACAAAACTGCTCATCCCCACAGCCATGTACAGAAGGAAAGTGCTGTCTGTGTCTTGTCCTGTTCTGTTTCCCAAGTGTTTTTCCCCCATGTTTCTAGTTCTAATGTTTAGTCCTTGTCTTCCCCTTTAGTTCTGTCTCATTTAGTCTAGTCTTGCCCATATTTGTATTTCCCCCTCGTTATCTTGTTATCTTGTTAGTGACCACACCCCGTTTCAGTGTATTTTAGAATCTGTGTGTGCACTCCCCATTTGTCCGTCAATGCTAACTGTTACCTCTGTTTGCTTGTGTACATGTGCTCACCTTATACTCCCGGTTTTGTTTTGTTTGTATTAGTTACTGTGTTTTATTAATAAATCTTTATTCGTCTTACTCCGGTTCTCCTCATAATTTTCCACTCCTCAACCCCGCCTGGATCGTGACAGATTGACGGACCCAAAACAGAAGATGAGTCGGGCTGAGGCAGCTTTGAGGGGACTGCGGCAAGGTGGCCGTGAGTTGGAACGATATGTGGAGGATTTCATCGAGCTCTTCCATCAGGTAGGCTGGCACGAGGCTGCTCTTGGTGCTGTGTTTGTTTTGGGGCTGGATGATGAGACCATTCGCTGCGATCTTCCCTCTAGTAATTTCCCCTTGATCGAGCTAATAAACCTGATTCTCTATTTGAATGGATCTGATTTTTGAAGTCGAAGAATTTCCAAATTCTGGTCGGTCTCATCTTCCAGTCCCCTCACAGACACGGCACATCGCGCCAGTCTGCCATAAGCCGAGAACCTCCACATACCGCTCCAACGGATCGGACCGCCCAGCCCAGTCTCCTATCCCCAGTCGTCCTCCAAAGCTCCGCTGCTGTCCTCAGCCCGATGTGGCCGGCCTCCTCCCCGCGCTCTCATCTACCGGCCTCCGCCCAGCGCTCTAGTCTGCCGGCGCGCCGCCAGCTCACAAGATGGCTGCCACGCCAGCTCACAAGATGTCTGCCACGCCAGCTCACAAGATGGCTGCCACACATGAGTCTGCACGCAAGATGGCTGCCACACATGAGTCTGCACGCAAGATGGCTGCCACACATGAGTCTGCACGCAAAATGGCTGCCACACATGAGTCTGCACGCAAAATGTCTGCACACAGGAGTCCTCGGCCAAGATGGCACCAAGCCTGAATCCCCGCCAGGCCAAGCCGCTTCCCAGAGTTCCCGGCCAAGGATGGCCGCGGTTCCTGAACCCTCGGCCAAGATGGCCGCCAAACCTGAGTTCCCGGTCAAGATGGCCGTCGTTCCTGAACCTCCCGGCCAAGATGGCCGCCAAACCTGAGTTCCCGGTCAAGATGGCCGCCAAGCCTGAGTTCCCGCAAGATGGCCGTCGTTCCTGAACCCCCGGCCAAGATGGCCGCCACCTGAGTTCCCGGTCAAGATGGCCCCGTTCCAGTCCCGGCCAAGATGGCCGCCGTTGCTGAGTTCCCGGTCAAGATGGCCGTCGTTCCTGAACCCTCGGCCAAGATGGCCGCCAAACCTGAGTTCCCAGGTCCAGATGGCCGCCGTTACTGAGTCACGGCCAAGATGGCCACCAAACCTGAGTCTGCACCCAAGATCGGCGCGCCAAGTCCAGTCTCCGCCTCGGTCCGCCCAGCCTTCCAGTCTCCGCTGGTTCGCCCAGCCTTCCAGAGTCTCCGCTGTTCCGCCCAGCCTTCCAGAGTCTCCGCTGGTTCCGCCCAGCCTTCCAGAGTCTCCGCTGCGTTCGCCCAGCCTTCCAGAGTCTCCGCGTACCGCCCAGCCTTCCAGAGTCTTCGCTGGTTCCGCCCAGACCTCCAGTGAATGCGCCGCCAGAGCGCCTTCCAGTGACTGCGCCGCCCGAGCGCCTTCCAGTGACTGCGCCGCCCGAGCGCCCTCCAGTGACTGCGCCGCCCGAGCGCCCTCCTGTGACTGCGCCGCCAGAGCGCCCTCCTGTGACTGCGCCGCCAGAGCGCCCTTGTCTTGAGCGGTCCTTGTCTTCCCCTTTAGTTCTGTCTCATTTAGTCTAGTCTTGCCCATATTTGTATTTCCCCCTCGTTATCTTGTTATCTTGTTAGTGACCACACCCGTTTCAGTGTATTTTAGAATCTGTGTGTGCACTCCCCATTTGTCCGTCAATGCTAACTGTTACCTCTGTTTGCTTGTGTACATGTGCTCACCTTATACTCCCTGTTTTGTTTGTATTAGTTACTGTGTTTTATTTAATCTTTATTCGTTCTTCTACTCCGTTCTCCTCATCATTTTCCACTCCTCAACCCCGCCCTGGATCGTGACAAGTGCTTTATTTTGAGGTCAAAAACAAGTTTGTTTGTTTTTTTTACCACTTATAACACAATATATATATATATATATATATATCAAATACACTATATAGCCAAAAGTATTGGGGACACGCCCGTCTAATGAACAGGTTTGACTAATTTAGTAATTCCCATGAATATAAATCTCAATGTTTAAGCATATAATGATATTCTAAGGGGATTGTGTGCTTCTAATTTTACAGCAACAGTTTTGACAGGACCCTCTTCAATTCTAACATGCATTTGTGTATAAACAAGGTTTAAAAAGAAATGATTGATTCAGTCAGTGTGGAAGAACCTGATTGGTCCGCAGAAAGCAAAGTCCTAATCTCAATTGAACACCTCTGGTGTGACTTTAAATGCCAGACCTTTAGCCTTTAACCATACACCATATGGACAAAAGTATTAGGACACCCCTTCTTTAGAACAGAAAAAAGGCATTTCCAAAATTGTGGCAACAAAGATGGAAACAATTAATGTATTTATAAATTGTATTTCCACCTCTGTTGCAACCATTTGGGAAATGTCAAAAATGACTGAACCCATAGTTACAAGTCACTGGTGTTTGGTGATGAGTTTTTGGCGCAAAGTCTGCATTTAAAGTCACTCCAGAGATGTTCAGCTGGGATTAGGACTTAGCTTTCTGCAGACCAGTTAAGTTCTTCCACACTGACTGAATCAATCATTTCTTTTTGAACCTTGCTTTATACACAGAGGCATTTTCATGTTAGAATAGAAAAGGGTCCTGTCAAAGCTGTTGCTATCAAATTAGAAAACACAATCCCCTAGAATATCATTATATGCTTAAACATTAGGATTTTTACCCATGGAAATTACTACAGTAGTCAAACCTGTTCATTAGAATGTGGTGTCCCAGCATATTTGGCAATATAGTGTATATGATATAAATGGCATAAAAACAAAACCATTTTGTAAAATGCATTTTTCATTAAAAATTGTCACTGGTGTCACCTTCCTTATAGGTAACACCAGTGAAGATCAGTGTATTAGGTCTTATGTATGTCACTGGTGATACTGTGTTTTTGTCACATTAAATAAAACATAATCTCCTTATTTCTTGCACTTTCATTTTTTTTTCTGTAACTATGACTACATGTGCTGAAAAAAAGAGAAATGATATTTCATAAAACCTTTAATATTTCCAGTGACAAAATGTTTTACATATGGTCTTTAAATAAATGCACAAAACTCTAAATGTGGTCCAAGTTAAAATGTTAGAAAAAGAAATACATTTTAAGACATCTTGCCATACCAAAAGTGGACATATCTGTAGACCCTTTTACAGTGTCCTTCTTACATGTACTTACTATATGGCAGTAAATTATCAATAAATGCATGCAACTAAGCCTAAAACAAACCCGAATCATAACCCTAGTAAGTACATGTTGTTAATTAATATTACACAGTACTTAAATATATAATTACACTGTAGCAAGTAAACAGAAAAATAGCCAAATTGACATTATAGTAATTGTGGTGCTTCTAATTGTCACACGTGCAGGAAGACGAGGAGGCAGGGCAGTCTCCAGGGCAGACTGTCCAAGAGGCCATGGCGGGTCTGGGGGATCTGGAAGCCATGGCCGGATAAACAGTCCGGGAGGCCATGGCGGATCTGGGGGCTCAGGAAGCCATGGCCGGGTAAACAGTCCAGGAGGCCATGGCTGAATAGGGGAGTATCCAAGAGGCCATGGCGGGTCTGGGGGATCTGGAAGCCATGGCCGGGTAAACAGTCCGGGAGGCCATGGCGGATCTGGGGGCTCAGGAAGCCATGGCCGGGTAAACAGTCCTGGCCATGGCGGACCAGGGGAGTAGCCCCCCCCCCCAAAAAAATTTCTTGGGGGAACCTAAGGCATAGTCCACCCAGGAGAGCACGGAAGGGCGTGCTGGAGAAAGCGCCGGCTCTGGAGGGCACGCAGGAGAGAGCTCCAGAGTAGGCG
>NC_133371.1:13329017-13356332 GCF_049309525.1 Garra rufa
CCAGACTTCTCTTCATCAACCATTAGTTGTTTTTGCTTAAATACTCACATTGTACACTGTTGTGCAATGCTAATAAACCATCCTGTGTTGTTTCACCATATATTCTAAGGTTATTTATCAAGTTATTTTCTGTGTAGTAGAAGCTTCCTTTTGTGAATTTCCTTTAAAAGCCTATGAACTTTTATGGCAGGTTGTGACAACATACCCCACTATTATTAGTGTATTTTATTTATTTATTTATTTATTTATTTATTTATTTATTTATTGGAAAACACTATCCAAATACAATAAAAAAGTACACAGAATCTCTTGGACTACAATTTGCATCTAGATGAATGTACTGTTACTTCATCTACAGTCAAAAATGTAGGTGTTATATTAGACAGCGACTTTTCTTTTGAAAATCATATTTCCCACGGTACAAAAGCAGCATTATTCCATCTTATAAACATTGCCAAGCTACGAAACAAGCTACAGGTAGTCCAAAATGCAGTTGCTAGAGTATTTACCAGATCAAGAAAATATGATCATATTACCCCAATTTTACAGTCTCTGCACTGGCTACCTATTATGTTTCATATCATGTACAAAATATTACTACTTCTCTATAAGGCCCTAAACTAGTCCATCACCTACAATCCATCACGGTCCCTAAGGTCGCAAAACTCTGGACTTTTGGTAGGATAGCAAAGTCCACTAAAGGAGGTAGAGTTTTTTCGCATTTGGCTCCCAAACTCTGGAATAGCCTCCCTGATAACATTCAGGGTTCAGACACCCTCTCTCTGTTTAAATCTAGATTTAAAATATCTCTTCAGCCAAACATTCAAATAATGCATCTCATAATCTTGTACTGCAGTTACATCTGATTAAATGCACATTATTATTATTTAGCTTGGGTTGAACAAATATTTTTTGCTTGGTTGGAACAGCAGCTATGCTAAGTATGTCTCTATTTGTTTCTCTGTTTTTGTAACTAGGAATAACTCAAGCTTCAGAACACCTAAGAAGAGATATGCTAACCCCCACAGAGGACCTTAGATGCCAACCCTGAAACCACATACAGCACTACCAAATTTTGCTATAAGTTTGATTGCAACATATAACCATTACTGTTAGTGTTCATCGTCTGTTTGATTACATTACTGATTTTTACAACACATCTTTGCCTTATGTACATCAGCTTAACATAGTCACCACTACTAGGCTACTACTTATTATTATACAGGTGAGATGTTATTCCTGCTTTGGCTTTTCGTCTGTTATACCTCAGCCGGTGCCATTAGGTCAGCTGCAGGGTTGTCAGCTGGCAGCCGCCGATCACTGATGTTTCGTCCCCTACACCAGTACATCTCCCGGCGGGGGGGGGGGGGGGGGGGGCAGTGGCAAATAGGGGACGTCTCACCGCCACGCCCTGCAGCTACCTTTACAGGGGTGTTGGCCCCCACCCATTATGCTTTCTCCGGAGCCACAACCAGAAGCTTGCTTTCTCAGCCTCCTCACCCAGCTCCTTTATGGCTTTTCGCAGGTTTGACCCTGCCACTCCTGCATCATGGAGCAGTTGGACTGTTGATCTACCCACAAAACCCTGGCACCCGACCTCCACAGGGTAGACCCTGGCCCTCCATCCAGCCTCTTGGCATTCCACTGCCAGCTCAGAGTACTTAAGATGCTTCCTTTCATGGGCTGCTGTCATGCCCTATTCCCAGGGGATGGTAAGCTCAATATTGAGGACCCTTTTCTCCACCGAAATTTTCTGTAAAGCTACTTTGCAACGATTTGTATCGGAAAAAGCGCTATACAAATAAACTTGAATTGAACTGAATTAAATTTGCACTACCCAACGCACTTGCCTGCACATACTTCACACATGTTAACAATGTGACAACTTACCCCATACGGTAGTGTGACAACTTGTCCAACAATCATGCTCTATAAATTCTTTCTTTTAAGGGGAGTAATATAGGGTAATCAAAACTTAAAAGGCACGTATTGTGTTTTTTATGCATCTTTGCAAATGGCCTTTCCTAATAATGCGCTTGTTGGCAAGTTTCGCAGATAAATGTGGCTAAATGCAGCTAAAGTAAACATAATCCCAGAGAGGGGCGGGGCAAGTAGAGCTCGCTGGCATTTAAAGGGGCCATGTCTTAAAATGAGCTAAAATTTTTCAGAGCTGATTTTGACAAGGTAAAAGGGTGTTTTTTTACACTACTATTGAGAATTTTTAACCAAAGTATATTAGAGACTTCTCATTAAGACCCTAAAGAATCATATGAACTTGTTGAAAATGAGCATCCGATGACCCCTTTAAGTCAACGAAAATAGATCCAAACAAAGCCAAGAAGTCTTCGGGTGACAAGTATAGTTAACTTATGTGAACGAATCATTGATTTGAACGAATCGGTTGGAGCGAATGATTCAGTGATTCACTCAAAATGACAGGCACTTGTCGCCATCTACATGCTGAATGATTTAACATGCAGAAAGAGCAAAAAAAAAAAAAAAAAAAAAAAAAATATATATATATATATATATATAATATTTAAATAATTATCTAATTATCTATCTCATCTTTGTGTATTTAACCATTATCTAGTCTAGAGATGTTTTTCAATAAACTAATTTATTATTAATTGAATGTAGGGTAGACTGAGTACATCTATGATGTGTACAGTTGAAACACCTTAAATAACTTGCATACACAGAAACCCTGAGCCATGATTTTTGCTCCACACATGTGTATTAGTGTGGGAAATTTGAAATATTTGTGTCTTTCCACTCCAAAAAAAAATGGAGAGTTTTTCATTTCACCATGTCCCTTCCACAATTAATAGCTTATTGTTCTTTTACGATTGTTAAGCTTATTACAACCATTACTCTGTGCTGCAGAAATAAACTTTATGACATTGTGCGATGGAAGGTCTTTTCATAATCTAGAGAAACGCGTATGTCAGTGGGGTACGGTCGAGACACAGTGGCTGTATCCGAAATCGCCCCCTATACCCTCAAATAGGGCACTATTTGAGGGGACAGCCATTTTTAGTGGTGTTCGAAACCATAGTGGACGTTCCCGAGTGCACTCATTCAATCCCACAATGCACCGCAAAAACAAGTGTACAACCGATGTACGCTCAACAGCTAGAGATAACCCATAATGCACTGCGAGAGTCGTGCGCCGACTAAATTCCCGCGTCTCGCCAGACGATGGCGCCCGCAGCTGAATCATCCATCCATTAATTTTACAATGCGCTCGTCCACTGCGTAATACAGTGTACAACACAGGTACAAATTTGTTGTAAATTGATTATTAAATTGTTTAACCAGGTTTTATACGTAAACTCCTTGACATAGTTCAAAATAAATCCTTTAATCTTACTACTCGAACTGTCCGTTTTAAATGATTGTTAAACAGTAAGCAATACTATGGAAAAGCTGCAGTCCTTCCGGTGCACTTAGTGTCCGAATTCACTCACTCGTTTTCATTCACTCCTTCAAGTGAACTGTACGAGTGGACTAATGTAGGGAATAGTGAATAGGGTATAGGGGGCGATTTCGGATACAGCCAGTGTATCACCTGTACCCGGACTGGTGCCCTGTTGTGTCACATGTTGTTTAGTTGTTATGTTACAGTGTTATGATAATAGGTTAAAAGTCACATTTACACACATGCTACGCAAATTATGGTCAAACTATGATATTTGTTTTATTTCAACTGTCTATTATTAATGGACATATTTTTGAACATAAATGTTAAAAGGATACCATAGCATTTTAAGAAATATACACAGTAGTAACATTTGATACACCCTTTATAGGTCGCTATGTATACAGTAATAGTTCAATCATAGAAAATAATATGCATATTCAGAGGCTGTGTGTGTTTGTGTACTGGTATTACCTACGCTATGGGGACCAAATGTCTCAACAAGTATAGTAATATCTAAGGTGACCATACGTCCTCTTTTACCCGGACATGTCCTCCTTTTTGGTTATAAAGTTATGTCCGGGGGAATTTCGTAAAATATCAGAAAATGTCCGGGTTTTTTACCTCATTTCACTGACCGTCATTAATTCAACATGCAGCCACTGCCCACCGGCATTATTCTGAGGTATCTGTCTGATGACGTGAAAGACCCAATTGTCAAAACAAAACAAACAAGGAGCTGCACTGCAAGAGCTGTGTGTCACTAACATGCCGAAACGCAAATGTAGTTTCACACATAGATATATATATGTAGATGCCTCACTGGACCGCTCCAAGCACGTAGATGGGTCCGCCATATTGGAACAGTCCACAGGACTGTGGCATTTCGACTATTTAGTGATTACTAGGGTCAAGTCATAGATCTATGGGTGAATGTCGTCAAGTGGACCGCAGCGAAATGGCGGACGGCTTACGTATAACGGCCCATAGAGTCGCTAATAAGGAATCTACGTATATATATGTATGGTTTCACACACGAATTGCAAAAAAATACCCGGGGCCCGTTTCAGAAAGGAGGTTAAGTGAAAACTCTGAGTGTGTCAACCCTGAAATAAGGGAAACTCTGGGTTTTCCGTTTCAGAATGGGAGGTTTGTCAAACCTGAGAAAGCAGGGTAAGTCAAGCCAGTTTCTGAAAGAGAGGTAACTCATACTCAGAGTCAGTTACCTTGGTAACTTACTCTGTGAACCAAACCTGGTCAGGAGCAGGTTTACTTCTGTAAACCCAGAGTTTCTTTGGGTCTCCTCCCCCTTTTTAAAGTGTAAGTGATGTTTAAATACATAGTTCATTCATGGAATGTAAATTTAGTGCATTTTACTTAAAACAAGAAAAATAATCTTAAGCAAATGGAAACAAGATTATTTTTCTTACCCAATTGGCAGATAATATGGAAAATAAGAAAAATACACTTATAAAGATTATATAAAAAAATCTGAAATAAAGTGCAAAAACAGTAATTTTACAGAGATTTACATTAAAGGTTTTACAGAAAGAAAAAAAAACATTATTTTACAGATTTTTCCTTGTTTCAATTAGGATATATTACTTTAACCCCTTCAGACCCTGCGTCCATTGGAATGGACATCACATGATTTTTTTTTTTTTTGTTTAAACCAATACAATTTTATGTTTTTATAATATGAGCCATGCCTGGTCACTGATTGGTCCCTGATCAACCAATCACAACAAAGATATGTCTCCTAACTTAATCTGATTGAGCCACAGGCATCACAAGAGAGACATGATCACCACTTACAGAGGAAGAGAAGGAAGCCCACATTTGACCTTTTATATGCAGAGTTATGTCAATGGTAGCCTCATCAGCTTGCATCTATTATAAAATTAAGACTATCAAATGATAATATTCAAAGTTATTTTGAAGATCTTTCAGATTTGCAGAACACAGGATTTTTTTTAAAATGCAATGTCTATAATGCACACAATCATATAGTCATCAAAACAAATGGCAAGTACACATAAACCCATTCACACACACACAAAGACATTTATACATGTACTCCAATTCACCCACTTGAACCAAAAAAAGGGATCAAACAACCATTTTTTTAGATTTCATATCATACCTTTTTCCACATTCTTACTGCATTGTTTATTGTTCCAGTATGTGTTCTTTTCAAAATCTTAAACACTATTTCAACTATAGTGCACAAACTCTATTTATTATGTATGGTATAAAAATTAGGATTTTTTTTTTCTTCAGACCCGGCGTCCGTTGTAGTGGACATGAGAAAAATCTAATAAGAAATGAGTTGGCACAAATCTTTCTTTTTTAGACTCATTTATATGTTGGAGAAGAGCAAATATCAAGTGGGTAAAAAAAATTTTGTTCAGTGAAAAAAATTCAGGTCTGAAGGGCTTAATTTTATGGTTTTTGTTTGGCAGCCGTAGCTGACAGTCGTTTAACCGTTTTTTTTACAGTGTAAAACCCTTATTTGACAGATTTTACCTAGATTATTACAATAAAAGCACTAAATGTTCTATAGAGAAACACTGTTATTTTACAAATCATTACAATAAAAAAAACTTCAATAAAGAGTCAAAGCATGCTCAAGGTGAAAAATAAACAGTTTTATTTAAAAGACAAAATACAATGTCTGCACAAATGCCATATTAAATTTACATTTTACATTTAAGCTCCTTTTTTAGGAAATACAGCACAATTACATTTAAAATACTGTGATGATGAAGAACATGGAACAGTTTAATCAAAATGTTTAATTAAATATATATTCCACTTAAGACAACTTCCCGTCCAGAGAAAATATTTCCTGATAATTCACCCACCCCCATGTAGTCCAAGATGTTCATGTCTTTCTTTCTTCAAGTCAGAAAGAAATTAAAGTTTTTGAGGAAAACATTCCAGGATTTTTCTCCATATAGTGGACTTCAATGAGAGCCAATGGGTTGAAGGTTCAAATTTCAGTTTCAATACAGCTTTCAATGGACTTTACAAGTTTCCAGTGACCCTTATTCCTTGGCTGGGATCATGTAGAGTCCTTTGAAGCTGCATTAAAACTGAAATTTGGCCTGTTAGCTCCCATCGAAATATGGAGAAAAATCCTGGAATTCCTCAAAAACCTTTTTGACAGAAAAAAGAAAGACATTTTTCTTAGAAATGCATCTTGATTTAAGAATCTTTAGATTTTTTTAAATTGGAAACAACAAGACAATAATACTACTGTAAGAAAAACATTTTTTAGGTGCATTAATTTATTGCACATATTTTCATAATGCAGACACTGTCAAAGTGACAAAAAAAATATATATATATATATATATATATATATATATATATATATGTGTGTGTGTGTGTGTGTGTGTGTGTGTGTGTGTGTGTGTGTGAGTTACCATATATTATATATATATATAATATATAAATATATATAAATTTAACCACCACCACAGCCATCTTTTTTCCCTAAATGCACAAATGCAACTTTTATTCTTTTTCATGTTGGATTTTAATATTCTTCCAGTACTTCCATCTCCTCTTCATCTGAGCCTTCTTGCTGTTGGCTGAGTAGGTGTCAAATGTTCATTTCATTACTCTAATTAAGAAATGCAACTGTTTGGACTAGAGAACATTTAATTATGTGAAAAGAGCATTAGACTATGTGGAAAAAGCTGCTGCAAATTGAAATAGACACAGAATTATATTTTAATGTCAAATATTAGTAAAGTCATGTAGCCTACACCCATGAACCCTTTATGCTTCATTCTTCTTCTTATTTTTTTTTTTTATTTAATTTTTTTTGCCTGTGGGATACCATGAAATTTAATAGTTTAGTAACTTACCGTTCTGCCAGTTTTTACCTTTGCTATTCTAATTATTAATAATTAAATTATTATATTCTTAATAATTATTAAGAATTAAAGTTAAGCATTGGTAAGCTCGAAATATGCAGAGGTCTTTTTGGCAGGAGCTGTTGCCATGGTGAATCATAATTTCGGAGCTCCATTGATCAGGGCTTTTCATAGTCATGGTGCAAGCACTAAACTAAATTATAAGCTTATAATTCATACAGAATGACTGAAAATGTAAAAATGCAAAAAGTTTTGAGTGGTGCCTAAGGTTTGTTTGTATTTTTGTGTGTATATTGTTATGTTTTATGTTATGTTTACATTTGTACTGTTTGCAATATCTTTTCTAGATTATTTATATTCTAGCATTAAGAATGGGTGTCTCAAACTGTACCATGGTACTGTTTCAACTGTACACCATACAGTTGAGACAAAAATGCACCTTATGTTTATGAGATAATTGTGGAAAATATAACCTGTTTATGGCTATTATCAATTCGTGATATGTTTGTACACAAACAAAATAAATATAATTTGATCGTGTTCTTGTGTAGTGATGTGAAAAGCAGAAAGTGTCTACTGTATTCAGTCTACCCTACTAGTTTACTAAATTTATCTCTGAGTTTACAATATTTTTGCAGCTCACTGGCTCAAATAAATCTGAAAACGGTTCAAATGGGTGTCTAGCACCAACTAGTGGAACATTTTGGAAATAACGTGGGACAATGAGAAAATATCAGAGATGGACAGTGCCAGGCACTTGCACACATAGACATCAATGGGGCTTAAAATTAGAGAATGCTAAAGAAGACCATTGTCTCTATATGAACTGTAGTGTTTTGTAGACATCTGTTAAAAAAATGAAACAACATGAAACAATTGAAACATGAAACATGAAACAACTAAGCTCACTGTTTATTATGTCATTGTGATTAAAAATGTTCTCAGGTGAGCATGTGACAGTTTTGTGTTGCTCTTTAGATTTGTTTTTATGGTAGCAAGGACTTGTGCTTTATCTTGAGTGCTAAACAACCACTGGTATTACTACAGCGGTTTCCAATCATTCTCAACTGGTTTGTTAAAGTCACACTCATGCTGTGTCTGGTCTGAGGTCATCAGTGAGGCAACTGCATACTGCAATTAGGTGCTTCATTTACTTTAAAACACTGCTGCATGTTTTTCTGATGACATAGAAATGGAACAAGCAGTTTTGAATAGGCTTTTCTACATGTTAAGAAGCATATGAGTGAATAATATAGAGCAGCAAGCATTTCATGTATGTTAATATTAAAGCTGCAAACTCTCTCTCTCTCTCTCTCTCTCTCTCTCGGTGCATGCTGGGAGTGTTGGGGTGCGTGTGAGGGTGCTCAAGAGGAGAGGACGATTGATTTGTTTTTGTTTTTTCAGCCTTTTTGGGTTCTTTACTTTTTTTGTTATTTCCTTTTTTTTCTTAAATCACACGATTTGGGTTTTTCCCTAAAAAGTAACATTTGATTTTTTTTGTGCAAGTGTTTGGGAATTTTTGAAGCGGCATCGGGATGGCGTCTGCACCTGCGGGGGTGACGTCACCTGTGTCGCTTCGTCATGGAGTCAGGTGTGTACCAGCGCAAGGAGTTTCTGTTGAAGATGTGCTGCTGGCAATTGGGGAAACAGTTGGATATGAAAACATTACTTCGGCATCCAGGATGAATAAAGCAGTAGTAGTTTTTGTCGAGAAGGAAGATTTAGTTAATCGGTTGGTAAGCGACGGAATTGTGGTAAGTGGTGATTTTCTTATCATTTCACCGCTTGTTACTCCGACGACTAGAGTTACAATATCCAATGTGCCTCCCTTCATTCGCAATGACGAAATTGAGAAAGCATTAACGCGATATGGAAAATTGGCTAGTGAGATTAAAATGATCCCTTTGGGGTGCAAAAACGCTGCTCTGAAACATGTGATGTCTTTTAGACGACAGGTGTTTATGTTCTTAAATGAACCAGAGTTGGCTATATCGTTTAGAGTTTTGCATGAAGGGAAAGCGTATGTTATCTACGCGAATACTGGCAGCATTAAATGCTTTGAAAAACAAGATGGCGGCGCGTGCACACTCTCTCTCTCCCGACCAAACAGTGTTTTCGTGTTTTTTGTCCTGTAAGTCGCAGTGTTTTTGTACGTCCTCGTTGCGTTTATCTGCCCTTAAGCGCGTTTATAGCCGAACATTTTTGCTCGAGGGAAACAAATTTTTTAAGTTGAACTCTGTGGACGCTGAAGAGCTGAATGATCTGGGTCTGCTCCGGAGGCCTACTCAATCACCAACCCCCACTCCTGCACCTCGCCCACAATGGAGGCGCCTCAAGCGGTGTGAGAGGAAGCAGAAGAGGGGTAAGCGCGGAGGTATCCGAGCTAGGTTAGCGGCTAGCCCACACAAACCCACTATTCCTTCCATCGTTCTGGCCAACGTACGATCATTAGACAACAAACTGGACTACATCTGACTACTACGTTCATCTCAAAGGACTGTTGTGTTTTTGTGTTCACGGAAACATGGCTCGGCAACAGTGTCCCGGACCGCACCATTCAGCTCGACCAGCTGACATGCTATCGTGCCGACAGGGTTGTCGTCACGGGGGGGAAGACCTGCGGTGGCGGACTTTGTGTTTATATCAATGACGCTTGGTGCCGCGATGCTGTTGTAGTCTGCAAATACTGCTCACCAGTGTTGGAATTTATGGTTATTAAGTGCCGGCCGTTCTATCGACCGAGGGAATATACAGCTATACTGCTGTGTGCTGTGTACATCCCTCCCACCTCCAACAACAACAGGAGCGAGGCACTAAATGAACTGTATCAGCACATCAGTGAGCGACAGCTCACCCTGATGCTTTTCTCATCGTGGCTGGGGATTTCAATCATGCAGACTTAATGAGTGTGTTTCCAAAAATACAGCAACACATTGACTTTCCAACATGGGGAAATAACACACTGGACCTTGTTTACACCACCCAGAGAGGAGCTTACAAAGCTTTCCCCCTCTCCCACCTTGGTGCCTCTGATCACATCTCTGTTATGCTAATGCCCTCTTACAGACCGATTGTTAAAGTCACCAAACCAGTTTGTAAGCAGATACAATTGTGGCCAGAGGGGTCTTCAGAGGCTTTACAGGACTGCTTTGACTCCACAGACTGGAATATGTTTAAGCAGGCTGCCACTTACAACAACACCACTGACCTCCAGGAGTACACAGAGACTGTTACAGCCTACATTAACAAATGCACTGAGGATGTAACAGTCACCAAAACCATCACTGTCCGTGCCAACCAAAAGCCATGGATGACAGGGGAGGTCTACAGGCTGCTGAAAGCTCGGAACGCTGCCTTCAGAGCTGGAGACGAGGCGAGCCTGAAGACAGCTAGGGCCAACCTTTCCCGTGGCATCAGAGAGGCTAAGAGACAGTACTCCAGAGGAATATCTCGTCGCTTCAATGACAGCAGAGACACACGGAGCCTGTGGCGGGGCATACAGACCATCACAGATTACAAGCCCCCTCCACAGACCTGTGACAGCACCATCTTCCTGCTGAACGAGCTGAACACCTTCTTCGCTCGCTTTGAAGTGCAAAACAGCACCACTGCACAAAAGACCCCACCCCCTCCTGGTGACCAGGTGATGACTCTGTCCCCGGACAGTGTGAGGAGATCCCTCAGCAGGATCAACGCTCGCAAAGCTCCGGGTCCTGACAACATTCCTGGTCGTGTACTGAGAGACTGTGCAGTGGAACTCACTGATGTCTTCACAGACATCTTTAACATCTCACTCTCCCAGGCTGTCGTCCCCACCTGTTTCAAAGCAACCACGATCATTCCGGTACCAAAAAAGTCATCTCCTTCCTGCTTTAATGACTACCGTCCAGTTGCACTTACCCCCATCCTCATGAAGTGCTTTGAACGGCTAGTCATGCAGCACATTAAATCTGTCCTTCCCCCCTCACTGGACCCCTTCCAGTTTGCATATCGGCCCAACCGCTCGACCGATGATGCCATCTCCACTGCACTCCACTTTTAACACTATAATCCCCCAACAGCTCACACAAAAACTGATCCAGCTGGGGCTCAACACCTCACTGTGTAACTGGCTGTTGGATTTCCTCACAGGAAGACCACAAGCATTACGGGTCGGCAGTAACACATCCAGCACTATCATTCTAAACACGGGGGCCCCTCAGGGATGTGTGCTGAGCCCCCTCCTCTTCACTCTGCTGACCCATGACTGCACACCGTCACACAGCTCCAACCTCTTCATCAAGTTTGCGGATGACACGACTGTGGTGGGTCTCATTAGCAACAGGGATGAGACAGAAGACGAAGGAGATTGTTGTTGACTTCAGGAGAGTGCACACTCAGCATGCTCCTCTGACCATCAACGGTGCGTCTGTGGAGAGAGTGAGCAGCACCAAGTTCCTGGGTGTGCACTGAGGATCTCTCCTGGACAAACAACACCACTGCACAGGCCAAGAAAGCACAGCAGAGTCTCTACTTCCTCCGCAAACTAAGAAAAGCAAGAGCACCAGCCCCCATCATGTACACATTCTACCGTGGAACCATCGAGAGCATCCTGTCTAGCTGCATCACTGTGTGGTTTGGAGCCTGCAATGCGTCCTGCCAAAAAACTCTCCAACGCATAGTCAGAGCAGCTGAGAGGATCATTGGTGTCCCTCTCCCCTCCCTCCAAGACATCTACAGCACACGTCTCACCAAAAAAGCCCTCTGCATAGCAGCCGATCCCACCCACCCAATGCAAAGCTTCTTCAGCCTGCTGCCATCAGGGAGGAGACTGCAGAGTCTCCAGGCCAGGACCAGCAGACTGAAGGACAGCTTCACCCATCAGGCTGTCAGGAAGCTCAACTCTCTCCCTACTCTGCCCCCACTCCCCTCTTCTGCCCCACAAACTTTCTGAACTCTGACACAGACACACACACACACACACACACACACACACACACTGACCTGCACCAGTCACTTTGTGCAGCATTGGTCTGCCAACTACCTCACCTACTCATAGACAGTTACAAGACTGCTCTGACACTTTTACACATTACAAGCTCTGTTGCACTATATTGTTACATGTTTACATGGTTTGCACTCTCTACCATGTGCCTTTACCTGTATATTGTGTTTTTCATTTTATATATTATGTTTATTTGTATTTATTCATATTTTTTTAAATTCTACCTTTGCATTTAATGTTACTGTTTGTATTTAATGTTACTTGTATGCACCATGGGTCTGAGAGTAACGCAATTTCAATTCTCTGTATGTCCTGTACATGTGGCAGAATTGACAATAAAGTTGACTTTGACTTTGACTTTGACTTTGAATGTGGGGATATCAGGCATAAAAAGCATGCGTGTCCACATAAGGTCCAGGTTAGTGAAGTGGAAGTTAGGCCTAGTACTTCGGCTGCTGGTGAGAGTACCAAGTCAATTCATGAAGATGTGCAGCCTCAAGCTACTTTAGAGAGGAACACTGATAATGATAGACTGATTGAAAGTCAGACTGAGGATGTCAGTGAAACAGTTGGTTCTGGTAGAAATGATGAGGCTTCTGAATTGGATGATAATAGTAAAATGAATGATGATGTAACTACGGTTAGTGGAGAAAATTCTGAAATGTCTTAACTCCGCTGAAAAGTGTACTGATGTTGATTTAGGGATGAGAGATGATGATACATTCTCTGATATATCTGACATCGGATCACATTGTGGCAATGCGGAAGACGTGTATTCACTACAGGACATAAACGATTTTCTGAATGTAACTTTCGGTAGAACGGTTGAAGTTAAAGACTTTTTTCCTGATGTGGATAAATTTATCCATACAGTGAAATTGTTGCAGGGGAATGTTAGCTATGAGGCTTTAAGTAAACAGAAAAGGTTTAGGTTGAAGAAGATGTTAACAAAGCTACGAAAGGATAAAGCAAATGCCTCACAAAGCAAATCAAATGTTTAAGTCACACGGGGTAAATACCTTTCTCTGCCTTTTTTCTCTTTTTCTGTCCTTTTTATATTTTCTTTTCTTTATGGAGCTGTTGAGGGTGGGCTCTTTAAATATAAATGGGGGTAGAGATGGAAATAAATTGGCAATGGTATCAGAGTTGTTTACTATTAAAAAGATAAATGTTTTCTTACAAGAAACACACACAAGTTTAGATAATCAATCTGAGTGGAATAAATGGTGGCAGGGGAAAAGTATTTTAAGTCATGGGACAAATACAAGTCCTGTGGAAGAAATTTGTAAGAGGAAGAATATTGTTGTTAAAGATTGAATATGAGGGTTCTATGTTTGTACTTATAAATGTTTACACACCCAATAATGGACTTGAGCGTGTGAGGTACTTTTTAAAGCTAAGGAATGTTATTCAGAAAATTGATGACAATATTTGTACTATTATTGGAGGTGATTAGAATTGCACTGTTGATTTTATTATTGATAGAAATGGAGAGGAACCCCATCATGAATCAAGTGTTGTTTTGTCAAATATTTTAAAAGAGTTTGGATTAATAGATATTTGGAGAAGAAGAAACACAGGAATTAAACAGTATGCCTGGCTTAAAGTATCTAATAGTAGGGTTAGTGGAGCCAGATTGGATAGGTTTTATTTGGGTAAAGAATGGAATAATAAAATTACAGATGTTTCTATTTCACCAGTTGGCTTTTCAGATCATCATTTAATATTGTTTGGTTTGAATATGAAGAGAACCTCAAAGCCCAACTATTTTTGGCATTTCAATGTTAAATTATTGCAGGATGTTTTATTTTGTGAGAAGTTTGAGCTTTTTTGGAATGATTGGAAGTTAAAAAAGGATTCTTTTGATAATTTGAGTATGTGGTGGGAGGTTGGTAAAGCAAATAGGTAAAGCAGTCTTTTGTCAAAATTATAGTTCACATTCTACTTCCATGGTGAAAGCAGGGATACAAAAAAATCAAAGAGATATACAAGCTTTGGAAAGTATTCTTGTGAACAGTAATGATGAAAATGCACAAAAAGAGCATCTGAATAAGAAGAAGGAACTTGGTTCATTATTACAAGAACAAGTGAAAGGAGCATTGATAAGAGCAAGAATTTGTTCCATTAAAGACATGGATGCTCCTTCTTCATATTTCTTTAATCTTGAAAAGAAAAAAGCTCAGCAAAAGCAAATGTTTCATCTTCGTCGAACTGATGGAGTTATAACTTCTGACCCAGTGGAAATAAGGAAATTGGCAGTTGATTTTTATACAGACTTGTATGGTGCTGAGACCTGTGATCTTGAATGTGCTTCTGATTTGCTAAATGACCTACCGAAGCTGGAAAATGAACAGAAAGAATCTTTAGATGAACTAATCACATTTCAGGAGATTTCTGATGCAATGAGACAGTTATCAAATGGTCGTTCTCCAGAAATTGATGGACTGCCAGCAGAGTTTTATCAATCATTCTGGAATGTACTAGTGTCATGATCTGGGCTGTGGGGTTTCCCTCAGCCACCTGAGGTCGCTGTTTCCCTTTCCCTCGCACTGCACTTCCCTGATCGTTTACACCTGTCTTGTTGTCATTAACACTCATCAAGCTCACACCTGTTCACAATCATATGGACTATAAGAGCTCTCATTGCCCACTATTCATCCTGTCTGCATTGTCTTAGTATGTCTGTCTCTGTGTTTCTGGCTCCTGGTTCCTGGATCGTTGACCGTGTTTTCAGTTCTGTTTATTTTGTATTGTTTCAAGTTGTGTTGTGCCGAGTTGGCCTTTTGTTCTGTTTATTTGTGTTTATTTAATTAAAACTTCACTTACCTGCATTTGGACCCTGACCTCATCTCTCAGCATCTCTCAACGTGATAGAATGCAGACAGCACGTATGGGTCCAGCGGGGAAGTTTTTTTTCCGAAGTGGCGATGCCCGCCCACTCTGTTCCCGATGCAGCGGCGTCCACTCACGCTATGCCCAAGTGGATGGCGTTCATTTACGCTCGTCTGGCGGCGGTCGACGCTCGCTCTGTGCCTAACGCGGCGGCGACCGCTCGCTCTGTTCCCGAGGCAGCGGCGACCGCTCAATCTGTTCCTGAAGCGGCGGCGATCGTTCACTCTGTTCAGGTAGCGGCGGTGACCGCTGACGTTTCTCTGGCGGCGGTGACCGCGGACGTTACTCTTACGGCGGTGATGCCCGCTGGCGTTCCTCTGGCGGCGGTGACCGCGGACGTTCCTCTGACGGCGGTGATGCCCGCTTACGTTTCTCTGGCAGCGGTACCCGCGGACGTTCCTCTGGCGGCGGTGCCCGCTGACGTTCCTCTGGCGGCGGTGTCCGCGGACGTTTCTCGGGCGGTAGTGCCCGCTGATGTTCCTGTGGCGGCGGTGCCCGCAGACGTTCCTCTGACGGCGGCGATGCCCGCTGTCGTCCCTCTGGCGGCGGTGCCCGCTGATGTTCCTCTGGCGATGATGCCCGCTGAGGTTCCTCTGGCGGCGGTGCCCGCGGACGTTCAGACGGTATACATAAACATACTGTATACCTAATAGGTCAATAATGGACAATCTTTTTTTGTTAAGAGATGTTATTGATTCTAATCAATTTAATAATGTTGACTTGGGTGTGCTTTCATTAGATCAAAAGAAAGCGTTTGATAGGGTCAATCATGCATATCTTTTTGAGGTTTAAAGAAATTTTGGGTTTGGAAATAATTTTATATCATATATTCAACTGTTATATTCTGAAGTTTTTGTGATTGTGAAAGCTGGAGGAGGTTTGAGTGCACCAGTATTGGTATCAAAAGGCATTAGGCAAGGCTGTCCTCTTTCAGGACAATTATATAGTCTTGTTATTGAGCCACTGTTGTGCAGGCTAAGAAGGGATCTTAATGGAATTTGTTTTCCTGATGAAAACATTATGCATAAAATTTCACTGTCAGCTTATGCTGATGATGTTACTGTTTTTATTTCGAGTCAAAATGATGTGAATGCTTTAACCCTTTAGAACGTACGATCACACCGGTGTGATTTGTCTTGGCTGGTCCCTCATGCGTATGATCACACCGGTGTGATTCGAACGTTCGCCGCATCACGTGATCAGCTGCTGAATTCAAATCTGTTTTGGCGCTTTTGCTGGCTCTGAGCCAGATCGGAGGCGCTGAGTGCTTGTCATATTATCACAACTATTCAGTGTTTTCAACCATATAATGCTTATTTTAGGTTTCAGACATTTAAATAGACATAAGTACTAGCAAAACCATACATTTATAGTTTGTAAAATACACACTTATGTCTATGGAAGCAGCAATAATGATCCTACAAATATATTCTGACAGCATCATTTATTGATATCATATACAGATTATGCAGGTAACTATAAAGTTCACTCTCCTCTTCTTCCAGCTCACCAGAGACTTACTTTAATGTCTTTCGGGAGTAGAGGATGCATTTGCGTGTGTTAAATCCCACAGCTCGGATTCAGCGCGAACAAACATGGCGGCGCCCATCACCCGGTATAGATTAACTAACGCGGTCATAATAAAAGTATTTGGATTTTTAAATACATTTACTTGCACATATTTCGAAATCGGAATATCATATATTTCAAAATATAGAGAGCATGCTTATGAATATCAATAATAAAAAAGGGAAAACTAAATAAAAGCGATCCATGTGTCTTACAGTGCTGTTGTGGCTGCGGTGTGTCACATGACGCGTCGCCATGGAAACTGTAATGCCAAACATTCCAAAATAACGGTCGCCTAAAAAAACTCACTCTTTGGGGTTAGATAGAATATTTTAAACTCACGTGTGAAAAGGTTAATTGAAGCTATTGGACAATACGAGAGGGCATCGGCAGCAAGGGTAAATTGGGGAAAAAGCGAGGGACTCATTATCGTTCAGTGGAATAGTGGGCAAAAACCTCCAAAATTACCAGGTGGATTGTTGTGGGTAAGAGATGGGCTTAAAATGCTAGGTGTTTTTTTAGGAAATAAACCATTTCAGAATAAAAATTGGGAGGGAATGCTGGAAAAGGTATCTGCCAGATTGTTTAAATGGAAATCGCTATTACCATTAATGTCATACAGAGGAAGAGTTCTGGTTGTAAATAACTTGGCTGCCTCAACTTTGTGGCATAAACTTGTAATGGAACCACCTGAAGAATTAATTTGTAAAATTCAGAGGACATTTGTGGAGTTTTTTTGGAGTGGAGAACACTGGATTCGTGCAGCAGCACTATACCTTCCCGTTTATGAAGGAGGTCAAGGTCTGGTGGATGTCCGGAGTAAGATCTGTGCTTTCAGAATACAAGCAGCACAGAGATTCTTGTACCATAAGGACTTAGCATGGGCTCAAACTGCTAAAATGATTCTACAAAAAGCGGGCAGTCTTAAATTAGACAGACATCTGCTCTTAATGGAACTGGAAAAGGTGAATCTGTCTGGAGTTACATCTTTTTATCGGTCAATGTTGCGCTCTTGGAGAACTGTTTTTAAAGTGGAAAGAGATTTTGAAGAACCCGGGAGTTGGATACAGGAGGAACCATTGTTTTTTAACCAAATGATCCAGACAAGACTTTTGTCATCTGTAAGTGTGAGCGCATGTTTACAAAGGCATGGCATTGTGAAGCTGCGACAACTTTTGAATAATAACCAATGGGAATCAGTGGATACCCTGAAAGAAGTAACTGGTTTAAAGTCCTCACGGTTGACTGAAAAGCTGGTGGAAGAAATTGTCAATGTATTACCAAGCGGCTATAGGAAAAATATTGGAAAAGAATTTCAACATTTCAGACATGACAGGTGAACCGGACTTTCCAAAAATAAGAGTTGCTGCTGTCGTCAGTGAGAGGCAAGAGGAAAAATCAGCGGGTTCAATTTTATCTTTTGAAACTCCACAGCTGGATTTGTTTGAAAATACATCAAAGAAAGCCATTTATAATGCTGCAGTTAAAGTTTTGCATCAAGGTCTGCTCAGAGGACAAAGGATCTCAGGGTGGCCAGTTTTGTTGACACAAGACATTCTCATGAGAGACAGGTGGAGAGCCCTGTACAAACCTCCAGTAGAGAAACGAACAGCAGACACAATGGAGGGTTATTCACGGGGCAATAGCTACCCGAGTCTGTTCACAAGATGGCCGCCGTCCCAAAGCCCATTCACAAAATGGCCTCCATTCCTGAGTTCCCGGTCAAGATGGCCGCCATGCCAGAGCTACTGCACAAGATGGCCGCCACACCAGAGCTACTGTACATGATGGCCGCTGCCACGCCCGAGTCTGTCGTCAAAATGGTGGCTGCTGCATCAGACCCTCACGTTTCCATGGCCTATCAAAGACTAATATCCAGCTTGGAGGACCCTCCACTGCTGTCAGCCAGAATGGTCGGTCTCTTACAGTCAGCACCTGCCAAGTCAGCACCTGCTAACGCTACGTCAGCCAAGCCACAGCCTGTCATGTCTGCTGCTCCTGTACAGTCAAGTCACGTTACAGCTACTGTTCCTGCCAAGTCAAGTTCCAGCCGCTGTTCCTGTCAAGTCACGTCACAGTCACTGCTCCTGTCAAGTCAAGTTACAGCTGCTGTTCCTGTCAAGTCAAGCCACGTCACAGCTGCTGTTCCTGCTGAGTCAAGTCAAGCAGCACTCCCTGAGTCAAGTCAAACAGCTAATCCCTCAGAGCCAAGCCAAGTCACAGCCGCTCCTTCAACGTCTAGTCAAGTCACAGCCGTTCCAGCCACGCTAAGTCAAGTCTCAGCCGTTCCCTCCGAGCCAAGTCAAGTCACGGCTGTTCCCTCAGAGCCAGGTCAAGTCACAGCTGCTCCTGTCACGCCGAGTCAAGTCACAACTGCTCCTTCAGAGCCAAGTCAAGTCTCAGCAGTTCCCTCCGAGCCAAGTCAAGCCAAAGCTGTTCCCTCAGAACCAAGTCAAGTCACAGCTGTTGCACTAAGGCCTAGTCACGTCTTCCCCGAGCATCCAGAGCCTTCGCTCCCAAGCCACGCAGAGCCAACGCTCCCAAGCCTCACGCCCACTAACCCAATGGGCCTCCCACCTACCACTGCATTACCGGTGATGGCAATTGCCATTTTAAGTGTGTGGGCTGCACACTGTGCCCATGAAGCCTCGCCAGCCCTGGAGGGCTCCTGCGCCTCCTGCTCCGCCCTGGTGGGCTCCGGTGCCAGCTGCCCCACCCTGGTGGGCTCCTGCTCCACTCTGGAGGATTACGGTCTGGCTCTGGGGGTCGTCCGCTCCGCCGTGGGTACCCTCGTTCCCACATGTCCCGCTGTGGGGGTCCTCAGCTCCTCCTGATCTGCCGGTCCTGCCTCAGCCTCTACCGCCACATGGACCTGGCCCTCCTTTGTTCCCGTGCTTCCCCCCCACCACTCCCCTGGACTGTTTTTCTGCTACTTCTGTTGGAGTGTCTGGAAGCCGCTCCTTGGGAGGGGGCTATGTCACACCAGGCCAGCAGGGGGAGCCCTGTCCCTCACTGACTGTTGCTGCTCCCTCTGCTGCTTCGCTGGTTACTTCCTGTCTGTCAGCCATAAAAGCAAGTTCAGCACACACACACACCGCGAAGTATTGAATTTTGCTCCTAGCTAACCTTACCCAGCATTTTCCCAGTTTCCGTGTTTCCTAGTTTCCTAGTTTTTTCCTGGTATTGTTTTCTAGTTTCAGTCTTAGTTTAGCCTTGTTTTGTTTGTTTGTTTCATTTGTGTTCCTTTTACTCTGACTGCCCATTTGGTTTCTGACCCATGCCTGTTTTCTGGACTACTCTCTGGATTATCCTCATTGTGATTGTTTGCTGGTGTTTGACCACGTCTTCTAATAAAGCCCGCGTTTGGATCCACACGTCAGTCTCCAGTCTCCTATTGTGACAGTACTGTTGTGGAGCCAGCAATGGTCTTCACAAAGTTGGGAAAAAAAAGTGGTATTATGTGGTAACAAACAAGACACATACTGTACTTGGTGTACGCTTGGCAAGTCCAAACTTTACTTAATAAAAAGAGGACTGTTTTTCAATTGCTTGAATAGGGCTGTTAATGCTAAACTGCTCTCCACAACAGTGCTTACAAAGTTTGAAGAACTGGTAATTCCTGTGTAATGTGTAGTGGACCAAGGTACTTATTGAGTAATTTATGGTAAGTGCCATTGCAGTTAACTTGCCTCATCTCACTCTCAAAAAGGATGTGTTAATTTTGTGTTACTTTGTGTTAAATGTGTGTTAAAAAGAAAAAAGAAAATATCCAACACAGTGTGTCCAACACAATATGTGTTAAATATCAGCCAATCACATTGCTGCTTGCCTCACTTCATGAGCTGTTATTCTTCTGACACAAGCAAATTTCCTCGTGCTTCAAGTTTTCATCGTCAGGACATAACTTCGATGTGTGAAGGTAAGAAATGTTTGTATTTGCCATTATACGTTTTTAAAATGTCTTTTGTGATCGTTTGGAGACGGTCGAGGGCCATTTGGCACATATAACGTTACATGGTAGCCGGAAAACTGCCTCACGAATGGCGATGCGAGCTGCTGCAGATCTCTTATTTTAACAAGCTTTATAGTTTCTTTTGTTAGATTAATTGTGAACAGAATCACTTTTAATTAATCATTGACACGTTGTAGTGCTTCACATGAGGAAATGCATTCGTTCGTCGCGTCTTTCTCTTTGAAAATGAACATTCGTGGTGCCATGTATTGTGCAAATTGCCCTAACGCTAACATAATCTCTGATGCTTAAGCTTTTCTTACCTTTTTAGCTATCGCTGTTTTACAATATTCGCTATGTGTAGCCTATAAATAACAAACGTATCTTTATTTTACTCTTGCAGCTTTGAATGGAAGACACTCCTGAAGCGCTTGTGGCAGTTATAGACGGTGGGCCGAGGGTCCGTATCTGCTTTACTTTTCGAAATGGATGATCCCCATGGAGGGAGAACCTGGATTTGTAAAGTTGGGACGGTTGTTTTATTCTCAACGATATGAAAAGTGTTGCCACTCCCATTTATTGCACATTTTCCACGAAATCATAATGCGCGACCCGTAAATATGCAGGCAAACGCGGTTGCCTACTATATCAGTTGAGCCAATAGCGCGGCAAGATATTGACACGGGATTATTATTAACCAATCAGATGTAGTTTATTTAGAACAGCTGTTACACGGATGATTTAGCTATCAGACACGAGCAGCAGCAGCAGCACATTGATCATCGTCAAGGACATTCTTTGTGTGATTGCAAGTATTCATTTAATTAGAATATGATATCTATATAAAATGTTTGTTTTGTACACCTGTAAGCAGGTGTGGGGCCCGCTTGGACGTGTAGAGATCACGTGCGTAAGATCTCAGAGCCCGTGTTTTAACTGGAGTTGCCTCACCATCCTCTGCCTCTACCACTAAAAGTGCAAAACAATAGATTTAGGTTCTGCACCCTTCCTCACATCACTGATTAAAGAAAAAATCCTTCGTTCATATCTTTCTTTTTTCTATCTATCCTTCTTTCTAACCTTTCTATATTTCTTTCTAACCTTTATTTTTTCTTTATCTATTCTTTCTTTCGACCTATCTATCGAACTGTATTTGCCTTAACTTTCGGGCTAGGCTTTTTCAAGCCAATGTAAAAGTTTGCCAACAAATTTCGTGTAGTTTTTTGTACTAATCTTATATTGTTACTGCAACTACACTGCACATATCTGTATATGTTGTTCATACTGTATATCTACTCTGCTCTTATATATAATATATTTAATTTATATTATTGTAAACCATACTATCTTAACTGTATACTACTGTCCATACTGCACTGTACAGTACAGGTCAAAAGTTTGGAAACATTACTATTTTTAATGTTTTTGAAAGAAGTCTCTTCTGCTCATCAAGCCTGCATATATTTGATCAAAAATACAGAAAAAAAACAGTAATAGTGTGAAATATTATTACAATTTAAAATAATATTTTTCTATTTGAATATACTTTAAAAAGTTATTTCTGTGATGCAAAGCTGAATTTTCAGCATCATTACTCCAGTCTTCAGTGTCACATGTGACATCCAGTCTATCACATGATCCTTTACAAATCATTCTAATATTCTGATTTATTATGTGATTTATTTATTTATATTCTGATTTATTGAGTGTTGGAAACAGTTCTGCTGCCTAATATATTTGATGAATAAAAGGTTAAAAAGAACTGCATTTATTCAAAAAAAAAAAAAAATCTAATAATATAAATCTTTACTATCACTTTTTATCAATTTAACACATCCTTGCTGAATAAAAGTATTGATTTTATAGCAGCAGAACTGTTTCCAACTTTGATAATGAATCATATTAGAATGATTTCTAAATGATCATGTGATAATGATCCTAAAAATTCAGCTTTAAATCTCAGAAATAATTTAAAGTATAATAAATTGAAAATCAATAATTTTAAATTGTAATAATATATAACAATGTTACATTTTTTTTTCTGTATTTTTTTTTATCAAATAAATGCAGGCTTGATGAGCAGAAGAAACTTCTTTTAAAAAACATTAAAAATAGTAATGTTTCCAAACTTTAGACCTGTACTGTATGTCTAATACTGCACCGCCTGTCTATACAATATAATACCAACCTTCGTTTGCAGTCTCTTCAACTAATACTGCCTTCTCTCTTCTCCTTTGTGCTCGTTTTATCTTCGTGATATTTGTGAAATGGCTGTAGCACTCCCTGTGGTAGCCAGTGTTAGCTGGTTTGACTAACTGGTTTGTAGGTTCATGGCTTTGTAACTTGTATGCCTGTACTGCCTCTTCTGCAATGATACCTTCTCTGCCCTCAATGTCTTTCCACAGAAACACTGATTTAATAAATTTCTCCCAACTTATGTCTGTGAAGGGAATGGTGGGTCCACCACTTCCCTCAAATATATTGTGACGAGTGTCTCTGGGCTCATCAGCGTCGCCCTGGCAACCAACACGCAGCACCTGCACATCCTCATCGGCGGCCGATCGGTCCCAGCTGCCGCTCACCAGCCCTCAGCTTAAGAAGCCATCGCCGCTCTCATTCAGACAGACTCTCGTCTCATGCAGATCGCTCTGGTACTAACGTTCTCTCTTTTGTCACGCAGAGGGCAGAGAGTGACCGACGGCCGCAGCCCGCACGCCTGGACACCCCCTTCACAGACACGAGGACTTCACAAAAGCACCAGAACTGATCGCACCGAGCACCTTTTTCCCCTGCACTTTATTCACAAGTATTTAATAAATCCACCCTCCGGGGCCATTGCACTGAGCTACCTTGTTGTGTGATTTCTCAACCGTGACACCTGGTGGAGAATGCGGGCAACTGCATGAGAAATCACACACAAGTGTTTGCATTCGCCCGCACTAAAAGTTGATTTTTTTTCTGTCCACTTTTTTTCAGAACCGGTCGGCGCGCTCTCTCTCCATGGAGATGGATGAACTGTTGCAGCGCCTTACCGAAGTCAGCGTCCGACAGCAGCAGATTATGGAACATCTGGCTACTCGGTAGGGCAGGACTGAAGAGGAACTCGCCGCCCTCCGAGCCCAAGCTGCCCCACGCGTTCCATTACCTGATCCCCGGATGCAAGCAGCCCGGCTGTTGCCGAAGATGACCGCACACGATGATGTGGAAGCCTACCTGCAAATGTTCGAGTCCACAGCTCACCGCGAGGGTTGGGAACCGGGCGACTGGGCTTCAGCGCTGGCGCCCCTCCTCACGGGCAAGGCTCAACGGGCGTTCTTCTCGCTGTCCCCAGCAGCGGCTAACGATTATGGAGAGGTGAAGAGGGAAATTCTCGCCCGACTCAGTCTCTCGCCTATTTGCGCAGCCCAACAGTTCTTCGAGTGGGAGTATAAAGCCCGGGTGCCAGCGCGAGCCCAGGCTGCGGATCTCGTCCGCTTGGCCCAACATTGGCTGCTCGAAGGAGAGCCCACCGCAGCCCAGGTAATGGAACGTGTGGTGGTCGATCGCCTCCAGCGAGCCCTGCCCCGAGCCCTCCGCCAAGCTGTCAGGATGAGGAATCCCACCACCGTCCTGTCCCTTGTGGAGGCGATCGAGCTGGCGGACGCAGTCCAACACCGGGAGGTTGGGGAGAGAGCGCCGCCGTTTCCCCAGAGGGTGGTCCAGGAGCGACGCACGCCGGAGGGCACCTCGTGCGCAGTTGGCAGGCCGACGGTTCCCTCGCCGATGGACGAGCCGATGCCCACCGCCGAGCCCACAACACCCCCACGGACCTGGCTGGCGGGTTGTATCCTACATCAGCGCGTCCCACCTGCGGCTCCAGAAGCGGACGTCACCGTGAACGGCAAACCCATGCGAGCGCTTCTGGATTCGGGCAGTGCGGTCACCCTCATACAAGCTCAGCTGTGCCCTCCCCATCGCAACCAAACGAGCCTACTACCCATTATGTGTGTGCACGGAGATACCCAACAGGTCCCAGCTCGTCATATCAACATCGCTGCAGCTCATGGCAATTGGCCTGTGGAGGCTGGAATCATGGAGAATATGCCGGTCTCATTACTCCTCGGACGGGATTGGCCGGGGTTTGACCGCCTGCTCGCCGCCGCCGCCCAGCCCACCAGCCAGAAAGGGAACCGTCGTCGCCGCAGGCGGCCACGAAGACCCCGCCGCCAGCCGGCCCTGCTTGCTTCGGACAGCGGAAGAGATGGTGAGTCCCCCTCTCAAAATACTAACCTTTTCTATGATGTCTTCCGTCAGGCCAGCGAGGGGGGCTCGTTTGCCAAGGAACAACGGGAGGACGATCGGCTGAAACACTGCTGGGGGCAAGTCCGCGCTGTGGATGACAAGGATGTCCTCCCACGGCCCCATCCTCTCCCGCACTTCATTGTCCGAAAGGGCCTGCTATACTGCGTCGCCCAGCGAAGGGGGGAGGAGAAGGAGTTATTGGTCGTTCCGCGGACCAAGACGGAGGCCGTGTTAGAGCTCGCAAACTCCCACCCGATGGCCGGCCACCTGGGAGCTGCGAACACCGCCCAACGGATTCGGGACCGGTTTCACTGGCCAGGACTGGATGCGGAAGTGAAGAGGTTCTGCCAGGCCTGTCCCACCTGCCAGCGTACCGCACCCAGGACTCCTCCCCCCAGTCCGCTCATCCCGTTACCCATCATTGAGGTGCCCTTCGAGCGGATCGGATTGGATCTTGTGGGGCCGTTGCCTAAGTCTGCCTGAGGTCATGAACACATCCTCGTCATCGTCGACTACGCCACCCGGTATCCGGAAGCAGTCCCCCTGCGGAAAGCAACAGCGAAGGCCATCGCCCAGGAGCTGTTTCTGTTGGCCAGCCGGGTGGGTATCCCGTCCGAAATACTGACTGACCAGGGTACCCCGTTCATGTCCCAGCTAATGGCAGACCTCTGCAGGCTGCTGCGGGTGAAACAGTTGAGGACGACTGTCTATCATCCGCAGACCGACGGGCTCGTGGAGCGCTTTAATCAGACCCTCAAGCAGATGCTCCGGAGGGTAGCTGCCGAGGACAGACGGGACTGGGACCTCATGATCCCCTATGTCCTGTTCGGGATCCGCGAAGTACCTCAGGCCTCAACTGGTTTCACCCCCTTCGAGCTCCTGTTCGGCCGCCAGCCACGGGGGCTACTGAATGTCGCTCGGGAAGCCTGGGAGCAGCAGCCTGCACCCCACCGCACGGTCATCGAACACGTGAAGCAGATGAGGGAGAGGATCGACCGGGTTATGCCATTAGCCCGGGAACACCTCAGCAAGGCACAGCAGGCCCAACAACGCCACTACAATCGGGCAGCCCAACCACGGGAATTCCAGCCGGGAGACAGGGTGATGGTACTGGTCCCCACCTCCGCCTGCAAATTCCTGTCGTCCTGGCAGGGCCCCTATACGGTGATGGAAAAGGTCGGACCGGTAACTTACCGATTATGCCAGCCTGGACGAAGACGAACGGAACAACTCTATCACATTAACCTCTTAAAGAGATGGCAAGGGACCAACGAGCAGGTGGCCGCCCTTAGTCTCACCGATCCCCGACATGAATCCCCATCTGTCGGCTGCCCAGAAGACCGAGCTGCAACACCTGGTCAGTCAGTTCGAGGATGTGTTCTCCTCCCAACCAGGGCAGACTAACGTCATCCAGCATGACATCAAGACGCCCCCCGGAGTGATCGTCAGGCAACGGCCCTACCGAGTCCCAGAGGCCCGTCGGCAGGCTATCGAAGAGGAGATTCAACAAATGCTGAAGTTGGGGGTAATCGAACCATCTCGCAGCCCGTGGTCCAGCCCCATCGTGATGGTACCCAAGCCGGATGGCACCCTCCGCTTCTGCAACGACTTCCGCCATCTTAACGAAGTCTCCGAGTTCGACGGCTATCCCATGCCTCGAGTAGATGAGCTGTTGGACCGGCTGGGGAGGGCCCGGTATATTTCAACCCTCGACCTCACCAAAGGATACTGGCAAGTCCCACTCACCCCCTCCGCAAAACCGAAGACGGCGTTCTCCACTCCCAGTGGACACTGGCAGTACCGGACCCTCCCCTTCGGCTTGCACGGAGCACCCGCCACCTTCCAGCGTATGATGGATATCCTCCTGAGACCCCACCAAGCGTATGCGGCCGCATACCTGGACGATGTCGTCGTGCACTCCGAGGCATGGGATGAACACCTGGAACGTCTGCGGAGGGTGCTCTCGGAGCTCCGGCGGGCTGGACTGACCACCAACCCCCGCAAATGCCATCTAGCGCTCTCTGAAGCGAAGTACCTGGGCTTCCAAGTCGGCCGTGGCCTCATCCGGCCCCAGGACAAAAAGGTAGAAGCGATACTCACTACTCCCCAGCCTCAGACCAAGACCCAGGTACGAGCTTTTTTGGGGTTGGCGGGTTACTATCGCTGTTTTATCCCCAACTTCTCCTCTCTAGCCGCCCCCCTGACAGACCTGACCAGGAAGGGGCATCCCATTATTTACATCAGCAGGAAGCTGTCCTCGGCTGAGAAGAACTACGCCGCCGTCGAGAAGGAGGCCCTGGCCATCAAGTGGGCAGTCCTGGAGCTGCGGTAT
>NC_133371.1:13356832-13404097 GCF_049309525.1 Garra rufa
TGACACAATCTTCACGGTCTGTTTATTGTCTTAAAGTTTATTTCATTGATAAACGCCTGAGGAGTCAGTCTGGTAGGGTGTGAGTTGGAATTAAAGTGCGTACTTTGGTGTCCATTATTGACCCAGTTCTGGTGTCTTGTTTCATGGCTTGTTTTCTTAATTTCCGGATGCCATTTTCTGTTGCGTGAGAGCGACACTGACGTCAAATTACAGCAGCAGACACTCAAACCTAGTGTGCTTACTATGTAGACTGCATACGGTCATTCTCGTGAAAGGGACCTTCATCCTAAAATGTAAAAATATATAGATATATAGTTGGCAATTTTATACAGTAAACATAATATTATTAATATGGGCGAAACATTTGGATTAAAAAAAAAGTTAGTTGTGTTACTATTTTTTCCCTATAATTTAATTAATTGCTTTTTTAAATTTAATTATTATTATTATTAACAATAATAATAATAATCATTACCCCCAGATCTCTACTAGCATTATTGAGCTGGGCAGGAAGCACAATTGGTTTTAAGTTCACACCTTTTTCAGTCTAACATGCTGCATGCTGCAAGATGTGGTTATGAAATGAAAATTTGCTGACAATTTACTTTATCCTCAGGCCATCCAAGATGTAGATGAGTTTGTTTTTTGATCAGATTCGGAGAAATGTAGCATTACATCAATTTCTCACAAGTGGATCCTATGCAGTGAATGGGTGCCGTCAAAATGAAAGTCCAAACAGCTGATAAAAACAACACAAGTATAATTTTTTTTTTGTCTTCAAACTATTATTTATGGCTAAATATGTACTATTGCTTGCTGGCGGCATCCTTTCACTGCAAAAGATCCATTGGTGAGCAAGTGATGGAATGCTTCATTTGTCCAAATCTGCTTTGAGGGTGAAGTACATTGTGAGCACATTTAAATTTTTGGGTGAGCTATTCCTTCAATGGTTCAGTGACAAGATAACCTAATGCAGGCTTCATTTAAATTAAGACATGTCTAGGGATGCACCGATGTGAAAATTTTTGCCAATACCAATTAATACCAATAATTGTTTGTTTATTTAAAAGCCATGTGCCAAACACTTAAACATAAATCAAAAATATACAGCAGCCTTAATCCAAAAAAATAAATAAAATGCTGCTTAAATAATGCAAATCCAAAAAAAGTAATTGGACAACATTACCGATGTGTTAAATCAAAATGCTTGTGCCAATAATAAATAAAAAAACAGAATAGCCTCCCCACAGACAATAAATGATTTTAATGAAACCATATTGTTTATTAAAATAAGATACGAATAAAAGTGGTGGTTATTATTAATAATGCATAAATGATTTTGAAAAAAAAAAAAAAAAATTTAAATTAAATTAAAGCTGCATGCACTGTAGCTGAAGACCTGAATGAACATTCAGATGAATGAATAGGAATGGGCTCTTGGCTCTTAAAGTAACAACGTGCTGAAACACGACAAATAAACCCAAAGAATTTAACATTTTATTATGATAGTGTTCACACAGGGAAAAAAGGGATCAAAATTTTACCTTTTGGGGTACAACAGCTTGTCACTAAAGCAGTACTCTTATTAACATTAATTACTATGATTGAAAGTGTCTTATATATAACATTATAATGAGAACACAGAAAAAAGTGGCCAGAGGTGTACCTTTTGAGGTACAACAGCTTGTCACTGGAGCGGTACCCTTAAAAGAACATCTTTGTACTCTTTTTACCGCTAATAGGTACATATTAGTACCTTAGAGTAGTGGTATGCACCCTTAAAATACTAATATGTACCTATTAAGGGTCAAAAAGGTATAAAGATGTCCTTTTAAGGGTACCGCTCCAGTGACAAGCTGTTGTACCTCGAAAGGTACAATTCTGGCCACTTTTTCTGTGTTCTCATTATAATGTTATGTATAAGACACTTTCAATAATAGTTATTAATGTTGTGCATTGCTGTTTGAGCTGTGTGTGCTGAAGCTAAAGAGCTGAATGAACACTGGTAAACTGAAGCAGCTTATTTAATTCAAGGAAACACATCCTGTATGAGATTAATCAGATATTTATACAGCATAAACATAATATTACAACTTATATATGTATAAATGCACAAGTGAATTCAAACTACATGCTAGTCAGAATGTTAACTTCTGTTGTGGAAAGTGTTTTTCCTGTGACAATGTGCTAAAACTCAGCATGTGGTGAGCTAAAGATGATCACCGGTAAACCCAAACGCTCTATTAATGGTCTGTATACATAAAATAAACACAATATTACACTGTACAATTGCACAAAAGGCTTCAAATTCACAAGCAAACTTAACTGTGTTAGTCATAAAGGTGTAGTCAGATTCCACAACATTATTTTATAGTAGTGTTCTTATTATAATTGTATGTAGCCTATATGACAGACTATATGTTACACTTGACTGTATTTTTCTTTTCAAAGTGATTCCAATCACATTTCAAACTCAAAACCAATTCAAAAACATCATGGCAAACAGCACACATCTGAAGTGTCTCTGAAGGAAATAATGCATTATTTATTAGCTTTAATATCGGTCAAATTTGCTTATTGGGTCCATAACGATAAGAGTAAAAATTAACATTTATCGGCCGATACTGGTATGATGGCCAGTTTGGGTTGGTTTAGTAATAAGAGAGGAACATTATTTTTAAAACTTTAAACTAGACTGCTTGTGTTAAAGTGTTTGTGATGTGGCTTTTAATGATGAGACCTTTTTTGTCATCAAGCTCTCAAAAATTATATAAAAACTTGGATTTGGATTTATCGGCCAGCATGTTAGTTATCGGCTTTCACACATAAAGAATTATCAGTTATCGATAGCGGGCAAATTTTAATATCGGTGCATCCCTACTTAGATTAATATACATGAATTACCAATGGGCTAAACATTAGAAAGTTTGTGTAAGCCAAAAAGTATCTGATATGCATTAAAAAAATGCAACCCTTAAGACCAGAATCAGGGTGGGGCTTCTCTGTCAAGGATTATTAGATGTTTGTATATGTGACCCTGGACCACAAAACCAGTCATAAGGTTAAATTTTACAAAACTGAGATATATACATCATATGAAAGCTCAATAAATAAGCTTTCTATTGATGTATAGTTTGTTAGGATAGGACAATATTTGGCCAAGATACATCTATTTGAAAATCTGGAATCTGAGGGTGCAAAAAAATCAAAATACTGAGAAAATCACCTTTAAAGTTGTCCAAATTAAGTTCTTAACAATGCATAATACTAATCAAAAATTACATTTTGATATGTTTACAGTAGGAATTTTACAAAAAATCTTAATGAAACATGATCTTTACTTAATTTTCTAATGATTTTTGACATAAAAGAAAAATCAATAATTTTGACCCATACAATGTATTTTTGGCTATTGCTACAAATATACCCCAGCGACTTAAGACTGGTTTTGTGGTCCAGGGTCACATATATCTAAATATGTCAATAGGAGCATGAATTAAGATGACACATTTTGAATGCATGTTTTGTGGAAGTTCCTGAAGTATTTTTTTTGACCTGGTTAAACAAGGGAATGTTATAATTACGTCACTCCAAGTCACAAGTTTGGACACACACATTCTTTTATTACTATTGTTGTTTTTCAGTAATAAGAAACTGAACATTTATTTGTTGATAATTTTGGATTTGTAAATCCAGAATGATTTTTTTTTTACAAAACAATCAAGCAGATATTGAGGAAAATGGAGTGCAGACTTTTCACTAGTAGCACACTTCAGAGTTTCACAGCATCACTTTGCTCTATGGGTAATGAGGCCTAATCTAGTTGAAATCTTGCCAATTACCTGCTGACTGATCTTTCAGGAGTCCTACCCGTCGACGCCGCCAATATGGTTTGTGGATTCCGATGACCCGAGTCTGACTCAAGTGTTGGAGCGGCTGGAGGACGTGAGGAGGAGCAGCACACTGGTAATGGCTGACATCCACACACTCATGTGACCATACCATACAGTTGAGCTGGGTCTAAATTTCACAATATTGAGATACTCATGAAGTAAAAAGCCTTTAATTGACTGGACTAAATCATTAAAAGCTTAAAATTGTAGATCTAGCTCCGCTGATTACTCGGAGAGACCAGTACAGCATTCTTGGCCCTTTTTGTTTTATTGAGATATCGTGATTTAAATTTCCAGACATTTTTACTCGATGCGGCAGAAATAAAGGCGACAGCAGCAGTCAGTCCATGTCTCTAATAATCTGCACATTCTGCGTATTTCTTTGTAAATGAGTTCCATAGTTTTATCTGCTACCCAAACTCACGTGACACTCACAGTGTATTAGTGCTTTAATACATACTGTTCTGTTGCCAAAATTTACAAAAATAAAAATGCAATGTTTTGTCGTAGGTTAACTGCTAAATTGCCATTTGATTATATTTTAAAACATTGGTTCAATTATTAAAGTTATATTAATTCATTTTGTTAGACACAACTTCATCATAAAATGCTGAATACAGAAAAAAAGAAACAGAAAAACAGAATTTAGGGGGGAAATAACGGTTAATGTTTATCATTATAAATATCAGTATCATATGATATGTGACCCTAGGCAACAAAACCAGTTGTTAGTAGAAGTGGTATGTTTGTAGCAATGGGAAACAATACACTGTATGGCTCAAAATTATCGATTAAGTAAAGATCACGCTCCATGAAGATATTTTGTAAATTTCCTACCATAAATATATTGAAACTTAATTTTTGATTAGTAATATGCATTGCTAAAAACTTAATTTGGACAACTTTAAAGGCGATTTTTTTTTCAACATTTTGAGTTTTTGGCACACTCAGATTCCAGATTTTAAAATAGTTGTGTCTCAGCCAAATATTGTCCTATTCAAACCATACATCAATGGAAAGCTTATTTATTCAGTATAAAGAGAAACCCTTATGACTGGTTTTGTGGTCCAGGGTCACATATGATAAAAAAAATAGGCAGTGGCTGTTTACACTGAGTGCAAATAACAATGGATGCTATTTATACTATGTTAAAATAGCAGGATTTTTTGCTATTTATACTACTTATTGCAAATAGTGGCAGTTATCTACACTTCATCGCAATAATCTAAACTTTTTGATTATTTACTTCATTTTTTTAATGAAAAATAAATGCCTTTCCAACCTGATATGAGATTTAAAAAGTGAGGGGGAAAAAAAGTAGTCGAACTTTGGTTGATCGCATCAAAAAGACAACAGCATCTGCTTTACCATCTACGCCACTGGAGCTGTTATTTAACAATTTTCTTTTGTAAGGTTGACTAGCCCAACCAAACATTAGAGGGCGGAGTTAGTGTAAATAGCCTCTGCCAACAAGGCGGGCTATTTGCACTTAGTGTAAATAGACACTCCGTATAAAATATTGCAATAATATCATCCAGCCGTTTCCTTACTTTAAGGTGTATTAAAATGTTCATTTCAAGGTTATGTGTGACAGTAAATCACATAATTTATAATATCTACCATATGTGTTTATCTCAATGATAGCAGTGTGGTTCAGAGCAGGTGTTGTAATCATGATGCTTTGAATGGTAGTAAATAGTAATTACCTGCCTAGCTACACTGTAATCGAGCAGAGCGTTACACAACAAACTAAATTGTGTAATATGAGTGTGCACTATTGGGTGAGCTCAGGCTGATCATGCATGCTTCAGATGAGGCTCAACCCTGTTAAAGGTACAATTCTTTTTGAGCGGGTTTTTTTTTTTTTTAGCAAAAGCTTTGCTTCTGTCTGCTCTATTTGTTGTCTATAGTAGATTAACTGGGACGCACAGCCCAGTTTTAGACCGACTGAATGTGTGATTAAGACAGGAAAGTGGACCTCTACGAAATCTACATTTAAACTGTGTGTGGTTTGAAGGATTGGTTTATACGGAAATTATCAATCTGTTACATCTGTGAAAGTTTAGCAGATGTTTTCCATACAACTTATGCCTTCTGAAGTCATATGATAATTTCTGCAAGAAACAGACTTAAAGGAGTAGTTCACTTCCAGAACAAAAAATGTACAGATAATGTACTTACCCTCTTATCATCGAAGATGTTCATGTCTTTCTTTCTTCAGTCGGAAAGAAATAGTTTTTTTGAGGAAAACATTTCAGGATTTCTCTCCATATAATGGACTTCTATGGTGCCCCTGAGTTTGAACTTCCAAAATGCTGTTTAAACTCAGCTTCAAAGGGCTCTAAATGATCCTAGCTGAGGAAGAAGGGTCAATCAGTTATTTTCTTAAAAAAAAAAAAAAAAAAATACAATTTTTGTACTTTTTAACCTCAAACACTCGTCTTGTCTAGCTCTGCGTGAACTCTGTGTATTCCAGTTCATGACAGTGGAGAATGGGGAAAAACTCCCATCTCAAAGGTCAAATGCCCTTTACAAAAAAAGGAAAAACAAAAACAATTTTGAAGTTGGAGGAGAAAATGAAATGGGAGTTTTTTCGACATACCCTAACTGTCATGAACCGGAATACTGTACAATGTAGAGTTCATGCAGAGCTAGACGAGATGTATCTAAATTGTAATTTTTTTTTTAGAAAATACCTGATCGTTTTGCTAGATAAAATCCTCCTTCCTCAGGTGGGATCGTATAGAGCCCTTTGAAGCTGCATTTTCAAACTTGAGGGCACCATAGAAGTCCATTATATGAAGAGAAATCCTGAAATGTTTTTCTCAAAAAACACAATTTCTTTATGACTAAAGAAAGACATGAACATCTTGGATGACAAGGGGTGGAATACATTATCTGTAAATTTTTGTTCTGGAAGTGAGCTACTCCTTTAAATGCTATTGGTTGTTACATGTTACTTTATCAATTATGACTATAGGTATTAATATAGTGCACAATCTGTGTATTTATTGAGTTGGAAAGTGTTCAGTCGTCTTAAGCTTTCATTGTATGGAAAAGAGCAGCATCAACATTCTGCTTAACTTCTCCTTTTGTGCCCCACTGATAAAATTACTCCATGTACTGTTCATGGAATGGGTTGAATAAATGGTGACAGAATATTCATTTTAGTATGAAGTAACACTTTGACAGCCCCCCAGATGTTTTCTCATCATGTGGAGCTCCAGGCTCATGTTGTTTGCCAGTCTTCAGTCAGTGGCTGTACTGTAGTTTCAAAAGTTTGGGGCTTGTAATTTTTTTATTTCTTTTTAGTTTTTTGTGTGTTTTGAGAGAACTCTCTTCTGCTCACCAAGACTGCATTTGTTTAATCAAAAATAAAGTTATATAAACAGAAATATTGCGAAATATTATTACACTTTAAAATAGCAGTTTTTGTGTGTGAATATATAGTAAAATGTAACTTACTGCAGAAAGTAGAATTTTTAGCATGTTTACTCCAGTCTTCAGAAATCATTCTAATATGCTGATTTGCTGCTTAAGAAACATTTCTTATTATTAATATTGAAAACAGAATTTTTTTTTATGATTCTTTGATGAATAAGAAAGTTCAAAGGAACAACATTTATTTAATAGAGAAATCTTTTTCAAGTGAGATGAGTAAATGCATGCTCATATTTAGTCTAGAACTATAGTAAGCATCATGTTTACACAGCGCACACAACGCCTCTGCACTTACTCACGATTTCTTTCAACATGGGGACAGAAGAACTGTCAGTCCATAAATGGGAAAACAAAGTAACTGGAGTTACTTATTTGAAAAAGTAACTGATATTTTCTTGTAAATGAAAAATAATGCATTACTTTTGCAAGTTACTTAATCTGATTACATTACTTGTAATGTGTTACCCCCAACACTGATCATGTGCACAAATTACCCATAAAGTCCTGTCATTCTAAACTGACAAATGTGACCAAATTTTGATATGTATGTTATTACTGTTCATAACACTAAGAGTCAATATTTGACCCATATTTTCAACTTCAGGGACATTTCTGTCTCTTTCAGTGTGGTTTTTGCCCCAAGCAAGCATTTCTGACCTTGCTCTCTAATATTCTGCTTTGTTTGTCTTTTCAGCTCTTGCAGCAGCTGAAGAGGCTGATCTGTGATCTGTGTCGTCTCTATAATCTTCCCCAGCACCCGGATGTGGAGATGCTGGACCAGCCTCTTCCTGCAGGACCCGTTAATCAAGACAGAAAGGTAAACCTCTGACCTTGAATCATGGTTGCTTGCCTAAATACTCACTTTTGAGGTAAATCTAATTATAAAATGCCACCCCTCATTGTGCAGTCAGAACGGAAAACAACAGAATTGAGTAGGCTTAATGTTCGACATGGAAGAAAGCACAGAAATAGGGTTCTCACATGCCGTCTGAGAGACACACCAGAAGTGCAGACAGAAAGACGCCTCTGAGTTTCGTGCCAACACTGAATTTAGTTCTTTTTTTCAAATCTTTTTTTTTTTTATATTCAGGTCTTTAGTTAACATAAAGAGTTAAAAAAGAAAATTCAATTGTGTCAGTCTTTTGGATCCGTGCATGATTTTTTTTAAAGGACAGCAGTCTACCTTCTGGTATTGCTAAGATGTTAGTCAAACAACAAAAAACAAAGAGAAGAACACTCACTGCTCTTAACTCAGTTACTTTTGTAACTTTAATAAGGATTCATCTATATTCAGTTTATACAACAAAGTCTGTGAGTGTGCAATGTAGTTGCAATTGGTTAATTCAATTGATGTACCTGAATACTACTGTGAGACATGTCTGAAAACTTAAAGCACTATTTTTATTAATGTGTATCTTAATTCTGTTGTATTTATTTATATTATTGTAATTTGTTCTTATTTTATTATTAGGCGTTTCCTGTTTAATGTTTAAACTTCATATTAGTCAGGCTAGTAGTTTTTTACTATGGTGTTAAAATTGTCATTGAGATTTGATCTAAAATGTTTTGTTACAAAACAAGTGAAATACTATGCAACTACTTTAGAAGTCTAGCAGATCAACACATTAATGAATGTAGCATTTGTATATGTAAAGTGTGTGTGTGTGTGTGTGTGTGTGTGTGTGTGTGTGTGTGTGTGTGTGTATGAAAATATTTTGTTAAAGTTGTGACTAAAATTTAAATTGCTATACTGATCTTATACTGAGTATTTTTGTGCATATCACACAGCCCTAATACTGTATAATAAACATATGTTACTCTGGACCACAAAACCAGTCAAGGGTCAATTTTTCGAAATAGAGATGTATACATCATCTAAAAGCTGATAAATAAGCTTTCCATTTATTTTATGGTTTGTTAGGATAGGATAATTTGGCTGAGATACATTTATTTGAAAATCTGGAATCTGAGGATGTCAGAATATTGAGAATCACGTTTAAAATTATCCAAATTAAGTTTTTAGCGATGCATATTACAAAAATCAAGTTTTGATATATTTACGGTAAGAAATTTACAAAATATATTAATGGAACATTATCTTTATCAGTAAATAAGGTCACCTTGTGTTTTCTCCTGTGGTTTAACACATGTTTTCTCTCATAGCTTGGGACCACAGATGAGGTCACATCAGAGGAGGAAGAGGAAGAGGAGATGGGAGAGGTTCATATCTGTTTCCCTCTTGTTGTTCATGTCTTTTGTGAGGCTTTGTTGTTGTATGTGAGTGTCTCACTCTCTTTTTATATGCGCACATCTGTGTCTGTCAGCAGGACATTGATCTGGAACACTATGAGATGAAAGAGGAGGAGCCAGTGGATGGGAAGAAGTCTGAGGATGATGGGATTGAGAAGGAGAACTTGGCCATCCTGGAGAAGATCCGCAAGAACCAGCGGCAGGACCACTTGAATGTAAGTGCTCATTCGGTAAGGTAACTTTTCTTGTTTTTGGGGTTCTTATGGGGGTCAAAGAGATGATTTTGCTCAAAGCAGTAGTTTCACAGGCCTGATTAGATGGAAATTTAATGACTATGCAAAAGGTTCAGCTTGATGTCAGAGTGAATGATGCAGTTCATTTTGAAATGAATTCTTCATAATGTGTTAAGGCATGCAAACTACTCGCCTTCTGGTGAAATTTGCCATTTTGAATTTAAAATATATGTATGTAAATGACACCCATTTGTTTATGCTGCCTGATATTTCTTCAGTTCAGAAGAATTATATAAATGATTGCTTCTGTAAGACATTGTTCTGTGTAATCATAACTGCAAAGTTTTCTAAATGATAAACCAAAAATTCAGTTTTTGAACATTTTCAAATATAAAATAACCTACAAATATTTTTTTTTTCACTCAAAAAAACTGAAGTGCATGAGCTCAAATCAATAAAATACAACGATGTCTCTTTTGTACATCATAGTATTTCTCAAGGAAACTCGTAAAAAGCCTTGTAATAAATCAATCCAGAATAATTTTTATTAAAATGGATGTTAAACATTATGGCCCGGTTTCGCAGACAAGGCTTAAGCCTAGTCCTAGACTAAAATGTAAGTCTGAGTTGTTTCAACTGAAATAAAATTGCACTGATTGATTTTAAAATATATCAGTGCCTTTGTTTTGTCTCAAGATGCACACCAGTAATGTTTTTTTCTAAGCATGTTTATAAAAATTACTTAAATGTCCTAATTGAACTATGGTCTAATCCTGGCTTAGTCTAAGCCCTGTCTGGGAAACCGGGCCTATGGGTTTTCACTTATGTTTGTTATAGGTTTTTAGTTATTTTAGTTGTTTATTTTGTATTTTAGTATTTTAATTTCCATATATATATATATATATATATATATATATATATATATATATATATATATATTTAACCAGACTTTCTTTGAGGCCTTTTTTACCTCTTAATATGTGAAACGGCATGTTTTGAGCAGCGGTCATTGATTTGAGCTGGAGTTTTGTGGATTGATTTCAGTTAATTTGTACTTTGTCTGTTATGACTGATGGGGTGTGTTCTGTTGGGTCCTGTAGGGTGCTGTGTCTGGATCTGTTCAAGCGTCAGATCGCCTCATGAAGGAGCTCAGAGAGATCTACCGATCTCAGAGTTACAAAAATGGTAGGCTAGCTGTGACTGTAAATGACAAACATCGCTGGAATGACCGGCATGACTTCCTGATAATCATTTATTCTCTTTTCCAGGCATCTACTCTGTTGAGCTTGTCAACGACAGCCTGTATGAGTGGCACGTGAAACTACGAACGTATGTTGTTTTTTTTGTAAAAAAATTTTTTTTAGGTTTTCACACTGTCGCTTATGTTTAAGGGTTGGTAAAGTTTACAGAAAGCTGAAGATGTTTGTGTTGTTCTTGTGCTGTTCAGTGTGGATCCAGACAGTCCTTTGCACAGTGACCTTCAAGTGCTGAAAGAAAAGGAAGGAATGGACTACATCCTCCTCAACTTCTCATACAAAGTAAGTTAGCTGGCTCTGCTGAGACGAGACGAAGGAAAACATTCACGCAATTAAGTCTAAAACGGTTTCTGTTTATGTATGTATTTATTTATTTTTGTACAATTATTTGTGTGTGTATATATAATATAATATATAAAATCCAATTTTGGACCTGTAAACAGCATTTCTGGCAGTTTTTTTAAACCAGCAGTTCTCATTTCCAGTCCTTGTGTCCCTTACCCACTCTGCATATTTTGCATGTCTCTCTTATTTAACACACCTGGATCCATATTCACAAAACATCTTAAGGCTAAAAGTAGCTCATAACTCGCAGATTTAAGAGAAACTCTAATGGCTGTGTCAAACCCAAATTTAAGACTCTTCATTTTTTGCTCTAGAGTAGAGAGTATTTCACAAAGCGTTTTAGTGCTAAAACTAGCTCCTAAATCTGTGAACTGTTACGAGTAGTGAAGAAAACTCCTAAGTCACTAAGATCAAATCACAAACTGTCCTCCTTGCAAAAAAACAAAAACAAAAAAACAATACAAATCATGACAGAAATTCTAATGGTTTCCACTGAAAATAACATTACAAACCATCAACTTTTAACCATTAAAACCATTCAAAAATGGTTTCCTGTAGTCTGTTTTGGGACATACTCCATTAAAATGTAGTGGTTTTAACAAGCCGCCAATAGAAGGCCGCCAATCACCATTAAAATCAATACAATTCCCATTATAACCAGTAAAACCACTAAAAATTCTGTGATGGTTTCTATAGTTTTTTTTTTGTTAGTTTTTAGATTTATTTGCACACATGTTTTCTCATTTTCTTTTTTGATTTTGGAGGTTATCCCAAATCCAAATTTTTCTTTTGATTATATTCTTGCTTTCAACAGGTTGGGCAAGAAGTAACACCTGTTGCTGTCCAGTTTGGTTTTCTTTTACGTTTGCATATCTTGCATATCAGCCATACTCTGTTAATTAAAAGGCTGTTTATATGCATATCCGCTAATTGTTTATGAGAAGCATGTAAGAGGCTGACAATTAGCTGAACATATACTTACGGCACTTGCATTTTAAACTCTTTATTTGAATATTGCAACATAATATTGTGCTTTACAATATTCCTAAGAATAAATCTCTGATGGAGACCCCTCCCCTAGTATTAGCCAATCACAATGTGCACAGTTGGTAAGCATGCTGACATCATCCACAGCAATAAGGTCAACCCCACCCTTACTATTAGCTTAAGACTTCTCTCTATTTCTTAGTAAAAGTTTGTCTCAGCAGCTTTGTGAATAGGTTTTAAGAGAAAACTCTTAGCTAAAAACTTGTACTGCTATTTAGATGAACTCTTAGTGGTTATATAAAATGTTTTTGTGAATACGGGCCCTGACTCATATCTACAGCTTGTTAGAAGAAAGCTCAATGCATGAACTGTTCCAATTGACATGGTATCTATACAGTGTTCATTGCTCTCTACTCCCTGAGCATGGGAAATCTGTTGAAGTTTACTTAACCTTGGAACATTCATTCATGGATTTGCACACTTTAATTCTCTTTAAATGGAACACATACGCTCGCTTCGAACTGGAATCAAGAGGAATATCCTGTGATGTCCACTTCGAGAGGCACTTACAGTCAAATACAACAAATGGTCACGAGGACTGAATTTGAGAACCGCTCAATTTTCTTTATTTACCTGCAATAATAATTTACTCTAATCGATACATGTATGAATGCTTACCTTTCAGAATAAAGAATCTCTTTTTGTCTGTTTGCAGGATAATTTCCCCTTTGATCCTCCATTTGTACGTGTCGTTTCTCCTGTCCTCTCTGGAGGGTAAGACTTTTGAGTCTGTTTTTTTTGGTTTGTTTGATTTTTATGGCTATTCCTTATTTTAGGGTTTGTATTTAAAATGATTCATACTAAGGTGTATATATATATCTCTTCATGTTCGTTCGTTCGTTCATTCATTGAATATGTCTATTATTAGGCAGTGTTAGACTGAAGTTTGTATTATTCATGTCTGAAATGACACTAATTACAAGAAAAAAAAAAGAAAACCAGGTTAACCAGTTGTTGTTGTTGTTATTTCAGGTATGTACTTGGTGGAGGAGCTCTGTGTATGGAGCTACTCACTAAACAGGTATGTTTGTGTCAATGAAGCACAATTCATTCACATGAATTATGACTCAGACCTCCTTCTGTATTAAAGACACTTAACCCTCAACTTAACTAAAAAGTTTATCATGTATTTCATTTATATGTGCTTTTTTTTCCTAATGTCCACCTAGCATCAAACTCCTTTATTTTTTTTCTAATACAGTATCTCACAAAAGTGAGTACACCCCTCACATTTCAGCAACAATTTTAGTAAATTCTCAAGGGACAATACTATAGAAATTAAACTTGGATATATTTTAGAGTAGTCAATGTGCAGCTTGTATAGCAGTATACATTTACTGTCCTCTGAAAATAACTCAACAAACAGCCATTATTGTCAAAATATCTGGCAACAAAAGTGAGTACACCCTAAGTGATAACAGCAGTATGTTGTTTAACCATGCAAAGCCACTTGTCCTATTCATCATGTTTATGTTTTTGTCTGCTTGACAGGACTATACAAAGTTGTGTATCTTGTATTAGAGCAGTTAAAATTGGGTGCTTTTGAGTGCAATTCTCTCATACTGACCACTGGATGTTCAACATGGCGAGCAACTCTCTGAGGATTTGAGAATTAGAACTGTTGCTCTCCACAAAGATGGCCAAGGCTATTAGAGGTTCAGCACTGAACACACTGAAACAGAGTTATACTACAGTGGTCAGGGTCATACAGAGGTTTTCCAAGATGGGTTCCATTCAGAACAGGCCTTGCTAGAGTCGATCAACGAAGTTGAGCAGTCGCTCCGTGTATCAGGTGCAGAACCTGGCTTCAAAAAACAGACGCTTGAGTGCTGCCAGCATTGTTTTAAAAGTTGCAGAAGTAGAAGGTCAGCTTGTCAGTGCTCAGACCATATGCCACACACTGCAACAAGTCGGTTTGCATAGGCTCATGCCTCATCTGAAGCTGGCTCACAAGAAAGCCTGCAAACAGTTTGCTGAAGACAACCTGTCCAAGAGCATGAATCACTGGAACCATGTCCTGTGGTCTGATGAGACTTTAAGATAAACTTGTTTGGCTCAGATGGTGTCCAGCATGTGTGGCGATGCCCTGGTGAGGAGTACCAAGAAAATTGTGTCTTGTCTACAGTCAAGCTTGGTGGTGGTAGCATCATGGTCTGGTGCTGCATGACTGCTGCTGGTACTGGGGAGCTGCAGTTCATTGAGGCAAACATGGTGTCTATTATGACAACTGCCTTGCTGAGGAGGCTGAAGGTGAAGGTGATGGGGTGGCCAAATATGTCTCCAGATCGGAACCCTATTAAGCACCTGTAGGGCATCCTCAAGCACAAGGTGGAGAAGCACCATGTGTCTAACTTCCAGCAGCTCCGTGAGGAGTGGAAGAGGATCCCAGCAACAACCTGTGCAGCTCTGGTCAATTCTATGCCCAGAATGATTAAGGCAACGCCAGATAACAATGGACAAGTTCACTTAGGGTGTACTCATTTTGTTGCCAGCTATTTTGACAATAATGGTTGAGTAATATTCAGGGGACAGTAAATCTATACTGCTATACAAGCTGCACATTCACTACTCTAAAATATATCCAAGTGTCATTTCTGTAGTATTGTCCTTTGAGAAGATATACTAAAATGGTTGCTGCAATGTGAGGGGTGTACTCTCTTTTGTGACTGTATGTACCTGTTAGTTAGTGTGGTCTGTAATAGTAATGTGTTTGAGAGTATCAGAGGGTGGTTGTTCTTTCAGTTGTGTTTATTGACAACTGGTCGTGTGGTTGTTCTCTTAGGGCTGGAGCAGTGCCTATTCCATAGAGTCTGTCATCATGCAAATAAATGCCACTTTAGTCAAAGGAAAAGCAAGAGTGCAGTTTGGAGCCAATAAGGTAAACCCTCTGAAGTTGGGATGCATTTGTTTCTTTGATGCAAGTAGCTGTTTATATTTTAAATGTAACTTTATTGCACAGTTCAAACTAGAATGAACATTCTTCTGGTGTGTGTGTGTGCGTGTGCGTGTGCGTGTGCATGTGTGCGTGTGCGTGTGCGTGTGCGTGTGCGTGTGCGTGTGTGTGTGTGTGTGTGTGTGTGTGTGTGTGTGTGTGGTTCTGTAAAAATACTGTTATGGCACACTTGTTTTGCATACTAATTGTTTTGCTTTTGTCTGACCTGTTTTCAGAATCAGTACAATCTTGCCAGAGCGCAACAGTCATATAAATCACTGGTGCAAATCCATGAAAAGAATGGTAAGACTTTCACAGCTGACAATTGAAATGAATATTCATATCTGGAAATGGAAAACATGTCATGCTTAGATATTTCCATTTTAATATCATAAAACGGTTCTTGTAACATTCTTATAACAAAAGTTTGCTGAAGATAATTTGATTTAACTAATAAGGCATTATTACAGAGGAGTCATTTGTGACCATGAAATTATTTGAGTGCAATTTTATTTCCTACTATTGTATTTTCGCTGAAATAAGTATTTTTTTTTTATTTATGAAAAGCCTTTAGTTTATGATACATTATAAATAGTTGGGTCTGTTTTGATCTGGAAAAGATACCTAAAGATGCCTAAATGGGCAGTCGTGGCCTTTTTCCCATTGTTCACACACTTTTGAGACTGAATGCACTGGTGTTGAGTAATGAATTGGCACATGGTTTGTCTAAAAGCATATTAAAAACACCACATGGACAAATAAACAGCATAATAAAATTGATTTTCACTACAGGGGGACTTTAATAGAAATCGCTGATCAGATAATATAATTTTAGTTAGAAAATATCAAGTTATGACTTATAAAATAATGGTTATTAAGGTTTAAACAGACCTAGAATGCAAAAATATTATGAGAGTAAAATCTTTTTTTTTTTTTAAGCTCAGTGCCTTCAGATTACAAGCTGAAAACTGACAAAACATATACACACACTATATATATAGTGTGTGTATATGTTTTGTCAGTTTTCAGCTTGTAATCTGAAGGCACTGAGCTTGAGTTCTGCTGTCAAGAGCTTTTCAGGAAAGTGTATTTTATTTCAGGATCTGAGCTCATGCCAGATTTAGCTCAGTGCTGTCCGTGACTCTGCTTTGACGTCGATTTGTTTTGTCAGTCTTTGTGGAAGTTTCCAGAGAGTGTGTTTGCTGTATAAATGTGTGTGTGTGTGTGTGATCCTTACAGGCTGGTACACACCACCAAAAGAAGACGGCTAGAGCCACAACATCCAACCATGGAAAGAGTATCTTAAGATGGACATCTTTCTGTTGTTGCTTTTCTCCTCTCATCCCTTGTTTTAATCGGAGCCACTCTTTCTGACACTTTTCTCTCCCTGCGGGTTAAAGAGGCTTGTTTTGAGTCCCGTTTGACCTACCTGATGTTCCTTCATCATCTCAAACAATGCCATTATTCCAGCAAAGCGATGCGGTCCTGACGCCAATATCTCTGAAAGAGCCCACGCACAACCTGATCATGATTGCAATGTTCCTCCACTTTTTCGCATTCCTGTTTGCATACTGAAAAAAAAAAATACATGGCAAGTCAGACTTCATTGTGTTCAAAATTAACTCCGTGATCAAGTAAAGATGTGTTTGGATGAATGAACCTTTAAAATAACAGCAGGAGCTTCCTTCCGTCTGTCATGCATCTCATTATGAGACTTAACTCATTATGAGTTGCTAAACTCTGTCTGCATTATGACTACTGCTGATGTGAGAACAGGTTTGATGTGTTTATGCCATTGCTAAGCGTACAAGTCATTAAAACAGCCCTGTAAACGGCTTCTCCCTGTCAATATGGCCAACAGAACTATCTGGATTTGTAAAAATGTATTTAGCAAGTTTGAAGCCCCTTGCAGTCTCTTGGAGAAGCTGGGAGTGACCAATAATGCCTTAAAAAGGAGGAAAAAGGAAATGAGCAGAAGTTAGTGTGTTTCTCTGTCCTGCTGTTCCACATGCCGCCTTTTCCAGTATTTCTGTTCAAAACTGACGTCATTAGAGCAGCGATCTGACCCATGCGAACACAAGAAAACAGCCCGTCTTTAGTGTTAATATCATTCAAAAGTAGATTATTCACATTGGCTCTTGACTGTCGCCATGTTCTTGTTCCTCTGACGCTTCTTTTTCTCAGATTGTTGATGTTTGGACACCATTAAATCAGTACTCTACAGTCCTGTTGAAAGCACTGGGATTGTTCGGCTGTTTTCTTGAAATTCATACAGGCCAATGTGAGCCACTTTAGGTAAATTACAAAAACTAATAATGCCACTCTGACATCAAGCCATAGTTTGAATCCATAGATGTTCTTCTGGTTCTGAGTGTTTTGAATGGGGAAGTGTATGGTAACTGCAGCTGATTCCAGATCTGTTTCTCTTCTCCTGCATCGTTCATTCAGACAGTGGAGTGTGTTTGATGGAGAGGGTCGGAGGCTTTGAGTTATGCACTGTTAGCATGCTTCGGTTTTATTGCATTTTTTTTTTCCATTGTAAGCGTAATTTTGACCATGTACAGTACAATTTGTAAACTTGCATCAAGTTTATGAATAAAGAATTTTAAGAAATATATCAGTGTAATCTGTTTTACTTGTTCAATCAGAAGTGAGAACTAAGTTTTATTAAATGGATAATCAAACTTTTCTCAATGTTTAATTTTTTTTATTAATTGTGAGCAAGTTTTGTTGCTTCATGAAACGAGAAAGGAAAATGCTAACCCCATATATATATATATATATATATATATAATGCGCCTTTATATTTGGATTGATTTTAAAACAACACAATTTTACATTATATTATTTTAGAGTTTTTGTTAATTTGAATTATAATTTTTTTATTGATATTTTACATAGTTGAAGTCAAAAGTTTACACACACCTTGCAGAATCAGCAAAATGTTATTTTACCAAAATAAGGTGCAGTTAAGGTTAAGGTTAATACAAAATGCATGTTATTTTTTATTTAGTACTGACCTGAATAAGATATTTCACATAAAATGATGTAGTCCACAAAAAAAAAATAATAGTTGAATTTGTAAAAATTACCCCGTTTAAAAGTTTACATACACTTGATTCGTTAACTGAATGATCCACAGCTGTGTTTTTAGTGATAGTTGTTGAGTTCGTTGTTTGTCCTGAACAGTTGAACTGCCTGTTGTTCTTCAGAAAAATCCTTCAGGTCCCACAAATTCTTTGGTTTTTCTGCAATGTGTATTTGAACCGTTTCCATCAATGTCTATATGATTTGAGGACAACTGAGGGACTCATATCCAACTATTACAGAAGGTTCAAATGCTCACTGATGCTTCAGAAAAACACAATGCATTAAAGGACCACTCCACTTATTTTTGGAAATAGGCTCATTCTCCAACTCCCCCCAAGTTAGTAAGTTGAGTTTTACTGTTTTGAAATCCATTCAGCCGTTTTCCTGGTCTGGCGATATCACTTTTAGAGTAGCTTAGCATAGATCTTTGAATACCAATAGCATCGCGTTCAAAAACGAGTTTCGATATTCAAAACTATTTAAAACTTGACATTTCTGTAGTTATAACGTGTACTAATACCGGCGGAAAATGTTTCGGCAGCAAACTTCCTTGACTATTACGCTGGAATGGGAGTGTAGTTTCTAATCTTATCAGCCTAGAAAATACGCAGCTTTACATTTTCCGCCGGTATAAGTACACGATATAACTACAGAAGAGTCAAGTTTTAAATAGGACAAATATCGAAACTCGTTGGTCATTTTTGAACGTGCTGCTGTTGGTCTAATAGGATTCAATGATCTATGCTAAGCTATGCTAAAAGTAATATCGCCAGAACAGGAGAACGGCTGAATGGATTTCAAAATGGTAAAACTCAACTTATTAACTCCCGGGGGAGTTGGAGAATGAGCCTATTTCCAAAAAAAGTGGAGTGTTCCTTTAAGAGCCAGGGGTGTAAACTTTTGAACAGAATGAAGGTGTATGTTTTTCTTAATTTGCCTAAATGTCATTTTTTTTTTTATTTAGTACGCCCCTTCAGTAGCTACAGAAGGTACTTACATGTTTCCCAGAAAACAAAATAAGTTCAATTTGCCCTATATCTCAAATTTAAAAGTTCTCACCCCAGCTCTCAATGGATCATGTTTCCTTCTAAAGTATCAGTGAGCATTTGAACCTTCTGTAATAGTAGTAATATGTATTATCTTAAAATTGTTGGAAAGAGTTCAAATGCACAAAAATGCTGAAAAACCAAAGAATCTGTGGGACCTGAAGTACTTTTCTAAAGAACAATGGCCAGTTTAACTGTTCAAGACAAACAAGGAACTCATAATCAACTATCACTAAACAAAAAAAAAAAAAAAAAACACTGTGTAGGGTAACACAGTAATAAGAATCAAGTGTATGTAAACTTTTATAAATTCAACTATTTTCTCTTGTGGACTTTTTAAAAACGTCTTTTATGTGAAATATCTTATTCAGGTCATTACTAAATAAATAAAAAAATAACATGATTTTGTATGTTCCCTCTTATTTTGGTAAAATAATTAATATTTTGCAGATACTGTAAGGTGTATGTACCCTTTTCATGTATTTGCCATTTTTTTTCTAAATTAATTTTTAGTGATGATGGATTTCAAGCGTAACAAGTAAGACCTTGATTAGCTGGTTCAGGTGTGTTTGATTAGAGTTGCAGCCCTCCAAGACCATTGCTGCGTCCCAATTCGCATACTATCCGTCCTAAATAGTATTCGAAAATAGAATTAGTATGTCCCAAATCGTAGTATGTTCAAAAAAGTATTCCAAAGATTCCCGGATGGTCTACTACTTAACTTCAGAATTCGAAGTGCGGATCAATGCACACTCTAGGCTGATGATACACTGGGCAACTTTTTGAGCAATTTAATCGGGCAACTTTTTTTTAGCAATGTTGCTTGGGCACTTTCCCATTGAGAATAGGTAACAAATTTCTATCTGAATAATTTAGATCAGTCGTGGGCTTTATATCTCACCTGGGTGCCCATTGACGGCAACATTTGCCAAAGTTGCCCGGCAACATTGCTCAAAAAGTTGCCCAGTGTATCATCAGCATAACGGATAAAATTGCCCACAACACATTGCGCGGTGAACGAGGATTCGATTAGAACTACAAACACGCATAAAAAGTGTTAAAAAACTACAAACATGGAGGATATGCGCGACCAACGGACAGGTAGAGAGAAAGGGGTTTGAGTGATAAATGATCAATGTGTAACGTGCCTCTTCATTTCTCTCTAATATGGTAGGAAATTAAATTAAACGAAATGTAGATAATGTTAACTGTGATGATTGACAAGGCAGTTTAAACAGTGACAGGATTCAGGTAACTAAGCAACAGAGCGTCCATTAAAGAAGCAGTTATGACGAAGTAGTATGTCCCAAAGCTTGCCTACTATTCTGCTACACACTCAAAAGTATTTACTTTTTCGTCACAAAAAGAGTACATACTTTTAGGGCATAGTATAAGTAGGCGAATTGGGACGCAGCACAAGTGACCCCTGTACTAACCAATTGTCCACCAGGTGGCGCCATCAGTCCATGAATATAAAGCTTTAGTTGCATGTCGTTCCCTTATGAATTTGTATGTCTTGTCCATATTATAGTTTCTGCAAACTCACAGAACTGTAAAACCACATCTTCTTTATTAGTGCTACTTCCATTCAATGCAATGCTTTTAGGAGCTCTTCTGAGAAAGGACTAATCAATCTCAGAGTCTACATTCCTCTCTTATCTGAGAGCTTTTATTGCAGTTGAAGCTGACTGTATTTTTCTCTCTAGTCATTGTGCTTTTGGAAATGCTTTCAGATGCTCTCAGGACACAAACGCTCTGCTCTTAGACTGCATCTGAGCTCTGCATACAGAAATAAAAGCGCATTTGATATGATGAAGCATCAACTGGAGTAAATCATGTTTCTGAGTCTTGGCAGAGATGCTCAAGGAGGTTAATAGCCAATTGTGGAAATAACTCCAATTATATGTCCATTTGTTGTGGTCTAGTTTCCATCTCTGACCTCTGCAGCCAGAGAAGGCCTCGCATTATATGTTTCTAAGGGTAAAGCTTCCCCGTTTCACAATAAATAAATGAAAGTCTTTAGGTAACTGTTATTGACTAGAGGATTTAGTGACAGAAAAACCTGAAGGGATGCATCTCAGATAAGAAATGATCTGTGATCAGTTTCTCTTTCCTGTTTTGATCATGTCTTGGTTTGTACCTGATGTACATCTACATGACCTTGACAGAGCTCTGGGAGCCTGACTGATAATACGCTGTCAGTCATTTGTTCATTCAGTAGCTATAATCCTGTGACGGATGCTACATCTGTATCTGTGTGATAGCAGGAACTGATATTCTTATTGAATATTGAGAAATTGAATTTCTGTCTATGATATAAACTTAAGATGAGGCTGACTGGTCATCATCTCCAGACAGGCTGTCCTGAACATTAAATCAGACCAAAAATGTCTGCCAGGAGATAAGGATTAGAAGATTATAAATTATAAGGATTATAGACTGTGCCCTTCAAAAGTTTGGGATCAATAGGATTTTGTGTATGTTTTTTCTCTTATGCTCATCAAGGCATTATGCATTTTCTTTGATCAAAAATACTGAAAAAAAAAACTAATCTTGTGAATTTTTTATTTTGGCCCTCTGATGCTTTTTTCAATTAATAAAAATAAATAAATATAATTAATATATAGAGCAGCATTTAAATAAAATATTTTCTATAGAAGTCTTTATTATAATTTTTATACTTTTATTTAGCAAGGATGTGTTAAAAGTATTAATTTCTTTCAAAAGAAAGAAAAACAATTCTGACCTCAAACTAGTGATTTTCATTTTATGTCAGTACAATTTTATTTTATCCAAACACCAAAACGGTACATCTTGTCTCTGAGGGTTAGGGATAGTTTATAGTATTTATAACTGTTTGAATATAAAGCCATAGTCTAAGTCTGTGCAATGTTCCCAGTTCTATAGCAGAGTAAATTGGTTTATCTGAAAGTTTAATAAATATTGATGTATTATGACATATTGATGCTTTCCATTGATGTATGGTTTGTTAGTTTAGGACAATATATGGCTGAGATACAACTATAGCAATGCATATTACTAATCAAAAATTAAGTTTTGATATATTTACAGTAGGGACTTTACAAAATATCTTCATGGAACATGATCTTTACTTAATATCCTAATGATTTTTGGCATAAAAGAAAAATCTATAATTTGGACCCATACAGTGTATTTTTGTCTATTGCTACAAATATACCCATGCTACTCAAGACTAGTTTTGTGGTCCAGCGTCACGTATTTGACATGAGACTAAAAACTTCACTAAAGTAAAAGTTTGGCAACAAGTCCCACTTCCCCCCGATATCAATTTAACATTTAAGCAATAAATGTTATTTCTGAAGATTTGTGCTCGTGATCCATGCTGGAGGCCAACAGAGATTCTGTCTGTTTTCCTTCCTCAAATACAGACCAGCAGTACTTCACACAATATCTCCATGTTTACCATATTCAATATTTAATTTTCCGCTGAGGATTATTGCAATGACATGTATTTTTTCAATCAAAATCGCTTTAGTGTTTGTGTGCTGACAGGAACAAGACAAGGCAATGAATTAGAGAAAATCAACATGAATTCATTAAAACCTGTCACAACGCTGACAGCATTACGCCCCAGTAAACACTTGGAACAGACATGATGGGTTTTCCCTCTATAATGGCAGAATTACTTGCTTTCTAATTATTTCGACCTATCTATTCATTATTTGAGCCTTAATTTGATAGAAGCACAGATTAAAGCACATGACATTGATATTGAAATGTTGAACTGTTGAAAAATCAATAGACTAATCACACCAGATAAATAATAGAATATGTAGCCTAAAGTATATCCTCATACAGTGTCTTGCATTCCATTCACATTTTATGTTGCTGCCTTATTTTAAACTGCTTTAAATTACTTTTTTCCACATCAATCTACACTCCATACACTATAATGGCAAAGCAAAAAACTGAGTTTTAACATCTTTGCAAACTCATTAAAAATAAAGAACTTAAATGATTTCATTGCATAAGTATTCATACCCTTAACTGGGACAGTTGACATTTAGCTCAGGAGCATTCATATTGCTTGTAGATGTTACTACTTCGAGTGAAATTAACCTGTGGCAAATTCAATTGAATGAGTATGATTTGGAAAGGAACATATGTCTTCTTAAAAGGTCTAACACATTGGTCTCAAACTCAATTCCTGGAGGGCCACAGCTCTGCACAGTTTAGCTCCAACCCTAATCAAACAAACCTGATCCAGCTAATCAAGGTCTTCAGGATTACTAGAAACTTCCAAGCAGGTGTGAGTTGGACCTGGTTGGAGCTAAACTCTGCAGAGCTGCGGCCCTCCAGGAATTGAGTTTGAGACCTCTGGTCTAACAGCTGAAAATGCAGAGCAAAAACCAAGCTCTGAGGTGAAACAAAAACTGTAGAGCTTAGAGACAGGATTGCATCAGGCCACACATCTGAGGAAGAGTTCAGACAAAAATTTGCTCCATTGAAGTTTCACAGAAGCATGTAGTCTCCATTACCTTTATTGGAAGAAGTTTGAAACAACCACAACTCTTCCTAGAGCTAGAATCCTGGCCAAACTGAGCAATTGATGGAGAAGGACCTTGGCTAGAGTGGTGACCAAGGACCTGGTGGTCACTCTAGTTGAGCTCCATGATCATATTTGCAGATGGATGAAACTAACAGAAGGACAAGCATCACTGCAACACTCCACCGATCTGGGCTTTATGGTGGTGTGGCAAGACTCAATTTTCTCCTCAATGAAGACACATGAAAACACACTTGGAATTTGCAAAAAAAAAAAAAAAAAAAAAAACATCTAATGGACCCTCACACTGTGAGAAACAAGATTCTCTGGTCTGATGAATCTCAATTCCAAGCATCATGTTTGAAGGAAACCAGGCACTGGTCATGACCTGCAGAGTACCATCTCAAAGTTTTTCAGTGGCAGGGACTGAGGGACTTGTCAGAGTAGAAGAAAATCACCAAATGCACCAAAATATTGAGATAGCCTCAATGAAAACCTAGTCCAAAGCATTCAGAAACACAGACTGGGCAGAAGGTTCACCTTCCAACAGGGCAATGACCCTAAGCACACAGCAAGAATGGCTTATAGACAACTCTGTGAATGACCTTGAGTGGCCCAGACAGAGCCTGGGCTTGAACACAATAAAACATTTCTGGAGAAACCTGAAAAAATGCCTGCCAGACCCCATCCAAGCTGGCAGAGCTTGAGAAGTGAAGAGGTGAGGCTAAGAATGGCAGATAATATAATTGGCAAATGCAGCTGTGCAAAGCATGTCGCATCATACCCAAAAAGACTTGAGGCTGTAAAGGTGCTTCTGCTAAGAGTTAATGGTATGAATACTTATGAAACATACTTATTTATTTTATTTTTTTTATTTTTATAAATTCATGAAGTTGTGACAATTCTGATTTTGTTTTGTCATTATGGTGCATAGAGTGTAGATTAATGTGAAAAAAAAAAGTATTTTAAAACAATGTAAACCAGCAACATAACATAAAACGTGAAAAAAATGAAGGGGTATGATACTTGTGCAGGGCACTGTATATCATATCTTCATATATCACATAATTAAATGTTAAATCCCATCAGTAAAAGCATATATTGTGTATATTTATCTAATGATGACAGTGAAGCATTTCAGTGAAGCATTTCAGTTGGGTTCATGCAGGTCTCCACATCTCTGAGCTTTAACTCCAGTGACATTTTCCCCTCCAGGAATGAATCTCATTTCACTACATTATGAATTAGCGAATCAGCATGTCCAAAGTTGCGTCAGAGAATGACCTTCTGGGGCGTTTCAGCTTGTTGCTCTTCATACACAAGCCTGCGCTGTCTTTATGTTGCTGAGAGGGTTACGGCTGAAGACTGAACGCATACATTACTGTAAAACACCAGAGCAGCAATTCAATTTCACTCGCTTGAAGTCTGTGTCGATATTAATGGCACATCCATCTGTAATTCTGTTTGCGTTTAGAGAGTTTTTCCCAAGATCCCTTGAGCTCTATCAGAGGTCTGATGCTGTTGAGATCATTTAAAAAGCTTTTTATTATTGTGATAAATGGGTTAGTGGATTGGTAAATGGTATGAATGTATGTATTTGAATGTGAGATGCTGAAAATGAATTGCCAAGAAACAGTATGGATTGGATATCATAATATCCTGCATAAGAATACGCAAGTGTGAACTGAATGTAATGTTTTTAGACCTAATTGCATGTTATTATATTATCTGCAGGTACAGTTTAATTACTTCAAAGATTTGAAGTACACTACAAGTGCACATTCAATACAATCAAGTACACTTCTTTTTCACCTGAGTGCACAAAAAGCTAGAGGTCTTGGTCTAAGACGTCTTCTTTGGCTTTATAGATATGCAGACGTGTAATTGGCCAGTGACCACATTTAAAACGGTCTTGTTATTGGTGTAGTTTGCCGGTCTGGGTTGGTAATTACCCAGCATCCCCTGCAGGTTATGCTAATGAGTGGCCGCTCTCATAAGTAGGCTATCTATATGCAGAGGCTCCTGTAATGGATTTGCTCATTTATTACTGTTAATGTGTTAATGTTCACTGATGAGGAGGGGAAAGAGATGATGACATCGCTTAGAAGAATGAGATCAGTTCGGATACAGACCCAAGACAGAGATATTTATACATATTAGCAGAGCTTTTAGACGCACAGCAGATTTCATGACTGATTGTTGTCATTCTCGTTCAATATCTGCGGTCGGCTGCGTCTCATTCTTCATCCACACACACACATACTACATCCAACAGGCCATTTCTAAACACTTAGCTGCATTTCTGTGGTTTATCTGCGGTTATTTCACCTTGCTGTTGATCCCGGATATCAGCCCATTTCCCCTGTAACCAGAGATGCATTGTGGGTAATAAAGGGCCGTAGAGTGCATAAGTGCAAACCTGATCCAGTGATTCAGGTCAGAGCGACTCAGATGACACACGCGATGGCCACTGCGGATGACACTGCGGGAGATTGATGGAATGAGCCGCATTAATAGAGTTATTGTAGAGGATACACTCAGAACTCGCTTTAAATGACAATCTGGTCAGACCCATTGAGAATCAGACTTGAGGAAAGAGGAAAAGTCATTTTGTGTGCTAACTTTGGACGTCCAGCGGGAAATAAGAACAGCGATTCCAGGTTACACAGTGATATGTCTGTCTGACCTTTAGTGATATGAAGATTTTCTAATATACACTGAGAACGAAATCCGTTAGTTTCCACATTCATCTCAATGGCGACATTCAGCAGCAAAAGTACAGTACACAACCAGACCTGTTAAACAAAAAATTAATACATTTTAGTTTTGCTTTAAATGACTTTTTTTCCACATTATTCAGGTTTTCTCACCAATCAGGTTTCTCCAGATATGTTGCTGGTTTATGTTACACTGTTTTAAAATACTTTTTTTCACATTAATAATGTCAAAGCAAAAACAGAATTGTCACAACTTCATGAATTTATTAAAAAAAAGAAACAAAGAAATACGTATGTTGCATAAGTGTTCATACTGTTAACTCAGTACTTAGCTGAAGCACCTTTACAGTCAAGTCTTTTTGGGTATGATGCGACAAGCTTTGCGCAGCTGCATTTGCCAATTATCTGCCATTCTTAGCCTCACCTCTTTACCTCTCAAGCTCTGTCAGCTTGGATGGGGTCTGGCATACATTTTCAGGTTTCTCCAGAAATGTTTTATTGGGTTCAAGGCCAGGCTCTGGCTGGGCCACTCAAGGTCATTCCCAGAGCTGTCTATAAGCCACTCTTGCTGTGTGCTTAGGGTCATTGTCCTGTTGGAAGGTGAACCTTCTGCCCAGTCTGAGGTTCTGAATGCTCTGGACTGGGTTTTCATTAAGGCTATCTCAATATTTTGGTGCACTGAGCTTTTCTTCTACTCTGACGAGTCCCTCAGTCCCTGCCACTGAAAAACAGTCCCACAGCATGAGACTGCTACCAGCACACTTTACTTTTGGGATAGTACTCTGCAGGTGATGCACAGTGCCTGGTTTTCTTCAAACATGATGCTTGGAATTGAGGTTCATCAGACCACAGATTCTTGTTTCTCACAGTCTCAATGTGAACCTTCAATGCAGCAGAATTTTTTTTCTGAACTCTTTCGCAGATGTGTGGCTTGATTGATGCAGTCCCGTCTCTGAGCTCTACATGCAGTTTTTGCTTTACCTCAGGGCTTGGTTTTTGCTCTAATATGCATTTTCAGCTGTTAGATCTTTTATTAAGAGATGTGTGCCTTTCCAAATCATACCTATTCAATTGAATTTGCCACAGGTTAACTATACTTGAAGTGTAGTAACATCTACAAGCAATATGAATGCTCCTGAGCTAAATGTCAACTGTCCCAGATGAGGGTATGAATATTTGTGCAATGGAATCATGAACAAGTTTTTTATTTTAAATACATTTGCAAAGATGTTCAAAACCTGTTTTTTTGCTTTGCCATTATGGTGTATGGAGTGTAGATGTGAATTAAAATAATAATTTAAAGCAGTTTAACATAAGGCAGCAACGTAACAAAATGTGAAAACAATTTAGGGGTATGAATACTTTCGCAAGGCACTGTAAGTGAACGGCTGGTAGGTTGATTTCCCTGAAAAGTGTAAGCACTGTATGATTATCCTGAAAAATCTGGCTGAATTAAGCAGCTCCTGTCTAATTACAGGCACTGCTGTGGAGCACTTGTTAAGTATGAGATCTTGGATATTTGAGTGGCCTTTATCAAAGCCTGTGTGTCCGGTCAGCTCACAGCAGGGCTCAGATTTCCATCTGTTGAGATAATGTCAGCGTTCGGTCACGCTTCACATCATCAGCCCGCTGTTATAAGATCCATTTCTACAGAACGCTCATGCATGCAGCGCTAGAGAAGTCAAACTCTTCATTATGGAAATGAGATGCTTCCATTCTCACTGCATTTGTTTACAGTAAACACTCACAAAATCTTTGTAATTTTGAAGTCAGCATGAAATGGATCCCTTTAAGGTGTCCTATTATGCTTTTTCACTTTTTGAATTTTAGCCAGTGTGTGGTGTGTATGTTTGGGCATAAAAACATCTACAAAGTTACAAATCTCAAAGTCCACTCCAAAGGGAGATATTTCGTTTTTAAAAAATCCCTTTTCAAGAACTACAACGAACGGCTTCTTTGGACTACAGCGTTTGTTTTCCGGATGCTATGATATCACAAAGTAAATCCCCCCTACAGAAATTCGAATCACAGGGCTGCTCGTATAAACGTGAGCATTGACTAAAGTGTCCGCGACGTAACATGTGCAGTATAGTGGGTCAAAACACATGCAGAGCCATGGCTGATGTAAACACAAGCATTGACTAGAGTCGTAATCATCAGTTGGCGCGTCGGAGTCGTACCGTAGACGTGTGCAGTGTGTGGTAAGAGATTCATTATATAGTGTAGATAGCTTCAGTAAAAGTAGATAGTCAGTAAAAGCCTCCTTTAGCGATCCGATGTGTTTTTTTTAAGAAAAATATCCATATTTAAAACGTAAGAATCACTTTAATCTAGCTTGCTGCTTTGGGAAGAGGCTTGGTAGGATTGAAACATCGTCTAAACTGTTTGCCAATTGAAACATTTTGTTTTCCGGGAGGTGGACCTTCATCAAACTCTGAACTAATCTAGCCATTTGTGCCAGCCTGGGGAGAAAGCTATAGTAAAAATGTAAAAATAATGCGTTTTTCAAACCACCAAGCATGAGAGCATGTTCTATTGCACCCCAAAACAAAATAAAGATTTTGTAAAAGAGCATAATAGGACCCCTTTAAGGAGTTATATAAAAAAAATTATCCTGGCTCCTCCAAGATTTATAATGGGAGTAGGCAGGTGTTTCTGTTCAACGGTTGAAAAGAAGTCCAAATAAGTGCATCCATTTTTTATCCATAATAGAAAGTGTTCTACTTGGCTCCGGGGGGTGAATAAAGGCCTCCTGTAGCGAATTGATGTGTTTTTGTTTGAAAAATATCCGTATTTAAAATGTAGTAATCACTTTTCTCTAGTTTTTTCTAACTGTCGTACACGGAAGCAAAACAAAACAACAGTCATGAATTTGAATTACAAAATGAGGATTTGTAAAGAAAAATGTCAGAGGATTTTGATATAAGTCAAGAGGAAACTGGCTTTCCTTTGCTAAAGCAAGGAAACTTTGCTTCCTTTGCTCCTGTTAACAAACATTGGTTTTAAATATGGGTATTTCTCTTACAAAAATGCATCAGTTCACTACAGGAGGCCTTTATTGACCCCTCTGAGCCATGTGAAGCACTTTTTATTATGGATGGTTGCACTTTATTGGACTTCTTTTGGACTGTTGAACAGAAACACCTGCCTACTGCCATCTTAGAAGAGCCAGGATGTTTTTTTTTTATTTTTTTTTAATATAACTACAATTGGATTAGTCTGAAAGAAAAAAGTCATATACACCTAGGATGCCTCGAGGATGAGTAAATCATGGGCTAATTTTCATTTTTGGGTGAACCAACCCTTTAATGCACGTTCTTGAGAACACTATATATACACATTCATTCATTTGGCAGATGCTTTTATCCAAAGTGAATTATGTTGTATCACTGTGAAGAACCTTTTGAAGCACCTTTTTTTAAGATTGTATTTAAGAAACAGGCTACATTTGATCAATTCATGCATTACCCGGGGGAAAAAAATCCATGACTTTGCCATTGCTAGGACCATAATCTGATGTTTGAGCTGCATTATGTACTAGATTCAGTTGGCGTTTGTAAAAATGCTGCAGTAAAATTAATAATTAGTTAACTTTACCATACCTACAACACCAGGGATTATAATGTACAATAATTTTAAGAAAAAAAAACTTGCGATTTTAAGTTAATATTTAATATATACATATATATTAAATAAAAACAATTATTTTACAATTCATTATAGGGCTGCATGACCAGAAATTTAGTCAAAATATTATTCAAGGATATGTATTACACATATTACCATACCATAGTGAGAAATTGTATTAGAAAAAACCTAACTGTACTTAGCTGTGAAATAATGTGTATGTAATAAGAAAATAATAATATGTAATAAGATAATATGTGTATTTGTAAAAATGTTAAACATCTGACTCCATTTGTGAATTTGTGTCCCTGGTAAATTTAAATAACCAGTTGAGTTTACATATAATTACTGCTCCACCCATCAGTTTATTAAACAATGATGGTCAGACACCGCATCTGTTCAACAACATACTTGACATTCATCTGTAACCGTTTTGAATGTGTTTTATGTAGCACATTTGCACTAAAACATGAATCCAGCTCTCAAACGGCTGCTTTGATGTGGACCGGTCGTCTAGGAAACACTGTTTGATTTTTCCAGTAACACGAGGGATGCTTGAATGCAGAGAAATGGATATGAAACATCACTGCATTGATTGTTTTAAATGGAAACCCTGTTGACATGTGAGATGGGGGCTGCCTTAACAAGCTCATGAAGCCCTCATTCTCCTGCTCCACGCTCTCATTCTGCTGTAATCACTGCAGGATGGTCTGCTGTCCTGCTAAATGTGTTCGTTCCAATCATCTGCTCACTCAGGGTGGCTCTGAATGGAGGCAAAGCAATTTAAATCAAGAGCGAGCTGTTGTCTATCTATAGCCTGTTCTCCTTCATGGCTCATGCAGGACTTTATGAGCCGAAGCTGCAATTTATTGTTGTTTTTCTTTCAGAAAGTTTCCTGCTGGTCACTGGCAAACACTAATTAATTGTTAATGAGTCACTGGACTAAAGCAGAATGGAAAACATAAATAGATGTATGTCTGCTGTGGTTGAACTCTCAGTGTTAATAAAGATATTAGCTCTTTAATGTTCCCATTAAATTATGAAAATTCTTTCATGTTCTCCCAATGTTCAAAATGTCCTTTTTAATGTTTTAAAAACACATCCGCACACAGACAGAGAACAGCGTATGCAGTTTGTGTCCAGCGCATATTCTCCAAAATGGCGCTGCGGTAATGAAGTTTTGAATAAAGTCTTTTTTTTTTCTTTTTTTTTTTGCGTACAAAAAGTATTCTTGTCACTTTAAAAGCACAATAAACTCATTTAACATCTTCCAAGGCCCATATTTACAAAATATAGCCTCCTGGGAATCCATACTCTGGTCTCATGAGATCAAGTCAGTCATTTCGGATCCAAAAGCATCCAAAATGTTATGGTGTTGCTAGAGGAGGAGTACTGGATGGATAAGGATGTATGAGTGCTGAAAGTGTGAGGGAGTTGTACTTTATCAATGTTCTCATGAATTCACACACCACTGTGTGATGTAAAACAAAAACTTGAAACAGAAGATGCTTTTGGACATTTTTTCAACATGACAATGAAGATATTTATTCTCCCAAAGTGAAAATTCTTCAGTGGACATGTATTTCACCCAATCTTACCATTCTTGAGCACCTATGGGGGATTCTGTAGAGATGAGCTGAGCAAAACTCCCCATTAAAGACTCAGTGCCAAGAAGAGACAGAGCAGTATACTTAAAGTTCTGGAGGACATACTAAGTACCAAAATATTATACATTTGCTGAATTAAATCTAGGGTGTACTCATTTCTGCAATCCTGCATTTAAACAAAATTGGCTAATTTACATATTTTACAGAAAATATTGGCATATATTTATTTTGTTTTTATTAAATATATATATATATATATATATATATATATATATATATATACTGTATATATATATATATATATATTTAATACATTTCAGTTTTGCCATCTTTCCATGAATTATATTAGTGATCATTAAGAATGTACTCATTTATGCCATGCACTGCAATTTTGTTAATCTTACAATCTTCTCCTAACTTTCACCCAAAATATGGCATTTTTTAAAATCTTTACTTTTAATATTCTAAGAACATTAAAACGTTTTCTTGTCCTGGTTATGATGTTATTTAAAGGTTACAAAAATATTTCTTACAATGTTCTACTAACTTTATTTTTAACCAAAATATAATGTTATTTTAATTCTTATTTTTATATTCTAAGAACATTAGTCTAGTTTTCAATTGCGGTTATAATATTATTTAAAGGTTAAAAATAAAACTGTTTTTAGGAATGTTCAAGATGTTTTGAGAATTTTGATATCAGAACTTTTTCTTGCAGTGTTTTAAGAACATAGATATGAATGAAGTTATAAAAATGTTCCATAAACTTTACTTTAAAACCCTTTGTCCTAACTTCGTCCTTAAAGTTGTGAGAATGTTCTCTGTTAGCTGGGATGCTGATTTTACACAACTTTTAAATAAAGAATCAAGAGAAATGCAGGTTGAACTTTCCTCTGCATCTCTTGCAGATGTTTGCGTTTGCATGTTTGGAAGCGTCTTTATGTGTGAGCATAGCAAAAGAGCCTTTAATAATAAACTGTATATATTTATTGGGATGCTGTTGGTTCTGTCCCAGCACATATGTCTGTAGGCACCAGAGCACACAGCTCTCTATATAGGGGACTTCCCAGCAGAAGATATACAGTCAGGTCCATAGATATTTGGACACTGACACAATTTTTATTATTTTAGCTGTTGACCAAAACATATTCAAGTTACAGTTATACAATGAATATGGGCTTAAAGTGCACACTCTGATGCATTTCACTTGCTGAAGACAAAACTAAAGGCAGAAAGACCCACAAATCAACAACAACTGAAGTCAGCTGCAGTAAAGGCCTGGCAAAGCACCACAAAGGAGGAAACCCAGTCTATGGTGATGTCCATGAGTTCAAGACTTAAGACAGTCATTGCCTGCAAAGGATTCTCAACAAAATATTAAAAATTAACATTTTATTTATGATTATATTTATTTGTCCAATTACTTTTGAGCCCTTGAAAATGGGGGGTCTGTGTATAAAAATGGTTGTAATTCCTTAGCATTTTATGTTATATTTTTGTTCAACCCCTTGAATTAAAGCTTATAGTCTGCACTTCAATTTCATCTTGATTGGATCATTTTAAAACTATTCTAGTGGCATACAGAGCCGAAATTATGAAAAGTGTGTCAGTGTCCAAATATATATAGACCTGACTGTATATATATATATATATATATATATATATATATATACACTCCAGAAAGTCAAAGAGAGACTCCTGATGAACTCTATTGAGCCTGGTCTAGAGGGAGTCATGTGTATGTAATAGGATTGCTTGAGTGCTGCTGTGATTCCCACAGCACTGGAGAAGAGCAGCGATCTGAATGATGTCCTGATTGATGATCCTGCAGCACATGGACCTCATTTCTCAGCGGATGCTTCCGGGCAAGTCCATTTGAAAGCATAATTCATACCTATGTGGAAATTAGGTGTCTCGGCCCGGGACGCTCTGAGAAAACTAATAGGGAATATGACATATTTTATGGACAAGTGAAAGCGAGGCAGGAGTCTTCATCTATAAAGATGAAGGGTTGTGAATGAATATGGACCATTTCTGCATCAATGTGATGGGAGGTTATAAAGTACAGAGAAAAAAAAAGTAGTGCAGCGGTTCAGGTTCATTTGAGGTAAATTCACGTCCACATGAGAGCGCAGACGGTCACATCATTGGGAATTACACTTTCCTTGATCTTCTGAGATAAAAGAGCCTGGTGTTTAATGTAAATATATTGTTGCATTTCAAATGTTCTAACAGTCTGAAAGTCAGCTGCAAAAATGGCTCATTCTGTGAGTCACTGATCTATTTTGTTTGTCTATTAGTTTATATCTATTTAATAGCTATCATCTATTTATCTATCTATAGATGCACATATAAGATGAGCATACGATGTGCGCACTCACATGTACTGTATTCAAGGTATAATGAAAATATACATGAGAACCTAAAATATGACTATTTTATTAACTAAACACAGTCCTAAATGGAAAAAAAAGACGTGACACAATATATCCTTCCCTTATTTGTTTGGTGAATGATTGATCAGAGACTCTGACTTTCACACTGAACACTTCCTTCCTCTCAGTATGACCTCATATTCATTATACAAAGATTTCACAGTTCAGCCTGAGGTGCTTGAGTCAGTGAGCAGTGGAATCCTGGGAAAGTAAACACACACACTCTCATTTACACACACTCAAAGGTGTGCTGATAAGAAGTCTTTCCTGCCTTGTATCTGGGCTCTGCTGCTGTTTATCTCATGTTCTGTTAGCCTTGAATCGACTACTGCACAGGCATTACAAGCTGGATATTTACAGTAATAAAATTATCCAGAGTTGCATGTGCAGATCACCAACTGTTACATGCACGTTTGTAAGACTTTACTGCAGTTCAGTTGGGGATAGTTTTAATACTGTGATTATGTGAGTATGTGAGTACTGCTCTTTTAATCACACTGTCAATCTGTGCAAACTGCTCTTCTTATGTGCACAGATGGATAAAAATACACACTTCTGAAGCTCAGCTAACAAAATAATGGTTGGAAACAGTGGAAGCAAAAGTTTTTAGGTCACATCTCTGAAGACTTAACGTAATTGTCCCACATTCGATTTTTGACGGCAAATGGAACAAAAGCAGCTACAATCATACAGCATTTGGATCGAACATTATGCTTTACTTTATATACTAATAAAAACATATCCTAGAATGTGTACTACAGTGTGATTTTTTTTTTTTTTTGCATGTTTGTCACACTTTAATGTTTCAGATCAACAAACTAATTTAAATATTAAACAAAGATAACACAAGTAAACACTTAATCACTTAATAGGACCTGCCTGACAAAGTGAAGTAGACCAAAAGATCCTCAAAAGCTACACATCATGTTGAGATCCAAAGAAATTTAGGAACAAATGAGAAAGAAAGTAATTGAGATCTATCAATCTGGAAAAGGTTATAAAGCCATTTCTAAAGCTTTGGGACTCCAGCGAACCACAGTGAGAGCCATTATCCACAAATGGCGAAAACATGGAACAGTGGTAAACCTTCCCAGGAGTGGCCGGCCAACCAAAATTACCCCAAGAGCGCAGCGACGACTCATCCAAGAGGTCACAAAAGACCCCACAACAACATCTAAAGAACTGCAGACGTCTCTTGCCTCAGTTAAGGTCAGTGTTCATGACTCCACCATAAGAAAGAGACTGGGCAAAAATGGCCTGCATGGCAGAGTTCCAAGATGAAAACAGCTGCTGAGCAAAAAAGAACATAAAGGCTCGTCTCAGTTTTGCCAGAACATATCTTGATGATCCCCAAGACTTTTGGGAAAATACTCTGTGGACTGACGAGACAAAAGTCGAACTTTTTGGGAGGTTTGTGTCCCATTACATCTGACGTAAAAGTTACACAGCATTTCAGAAAAAGAACATCATAGCAACAGTAAAATATGGTGGTGGTAGTGTGATGGTCTGGGGCTGTTTTGTTGCTTCTGGACCTGAAAGACTTGGATAAATGGAACCATGAATTCTGCTGTCTACCAAAAAATCCTGAAGGACAATATCCAGCCATCTGTTTGTGACCTCAAGCTGAAGCAAACTTGAGCTCTGCTACAGGACAATGATCCAAAACACACCAGCAAATCCACCTCTGACTGGCTGAAGACAAACAAAATGAAGACTTTGGAGTGGCCTAGTCAAAGTCCTGACCTGAATCCTATTGAGATGCTGTGGCATGACTTTAAAAAGGCGGTTCATGCTCAAAAACCCTCCAATGTGGCTGAATTACAACAATTCTGCTAAGATGCGTGGGCCAAAATTCCTGCGCAGCGCTGTAACAGACTCATTGCAAGTTATCGCAAAAGCTTGATTGCAGTGCTGCTAAGGGTGGCCCAACCAGTTATTAAGTTTAGGGGGCAAACACTTTTTCACGCAGGGCCATGTGGGTTTGGATTTTGTTATAATAAAAAAACTTAATTCAAAAACTGCAAGTTGTGTTTACTTGTGTTATCTTTGATTAATATTTAAATTTGTTTGATGATCTGAAACATTAAAGTGTGAAATACACGCAAAAAAAAGGGGGGGGGGGCAACACTCTTTCACACCACTGTATATTATTCAAAATATTTTAAAAATCTAAATATTGCACATTTTAGTGCATCTTCTATTCCTATTTATTACACGGCTTCATGGAATACTCTATTGGTCAGTTACCACATTCCAAGGTATGTTATGGGGGGGGCCGTAGACGGGCCGTAGAATTCTTAGAAAATAATGCACACCCGAGGTGGTGATGCGGCTTTCCGTACATAATAAAACGTAATATTGTGGAAAAAAATGTAAATAATCTGTCGTTTTTATCCTGTTGTTTACTGTATTTATTAGTTTGGCCAGTGTCACTGTGGGTTTTGGTTATTTTGCTGTTTTGGGCTGTAAAGACCTTTGAAATAACTGAAATCGTGTGGCGAAGTAATAAAAACATGTATTGCAGTCAAAAGCTGCCTGGAACTACATTCGCCGTGCGTTTCCCTGAAAATAATGCACACCTTTAGAACGTTTGTCAGCCAATCAGATTCAAGCATTCAATGGCCCTGTAGTATAAGTAAGGGATAATGTAAGGAAGGAAGGAAAGGGGGTGAGTGAGGCCAAGTATGGTGACCCATACAAGGAATTTGTGCTCTGCATTTAACCCATCCAAGTGCACACACACAGTAGTGAGCACACACACAGTAGTGAACACACACACACCGTGAACACACACCCGGAGCAGTGGGCAGCCATTGCTGCGGCGCCCGGGGAGCAGTTGGGGGATCGGTGCCTTGCTCAAGGGACTCACCTCAGTCGTGGTATTGTCATGATCTGGGCTGTGGGGTTTCCCTCAGCCACCTGAGGTCGCTGTTTTCCCTTCCCTGCACTGCACTCTGATTCATCACGTCTGTTTTGTCATTAACACTGATTCACACACAGCTGTTCACTATCTGGACTCTGTATAAGAACACAAAATACACATAACTAGAGACAAGACAATGCAGACCTGAAAACGGAATGAAGAGGAGTGTTCTTATACAGAGTCCAGATAGTGAACAGCTGTGTGTGAATCAGTGTTAATGACAAAACAGACGTGATGAATCAGAGTGCAGTGCAGGGAAGGGAAACAGCGCGACCTCAGGTGGCTGAGGGAAACCCCACAGCCCAGATCATGACAGGTATTGAGGGTGGAGAGAGTGCTGTACATTCACTCCCCCCACCTACAATCCCTGCCGGACCTGAGACTCGAACCTGCAACCTTTTGGGTTACAAGTCCGAATCTCTAACCATTAGGCCACGGCTGCCCCACAAGATCCAGCCGGTTGTTATTGGAATAAAGCACGACAGGCTTGTATAAGACTGAAGGGCTTTATTTTGTAATTCCCGCTTATTACACAGCTGCTTAAATTATAATAGATACATTATCCCTCACTTTTCTCAATCTTTGTATTTGTTTTGTTTGCTCTCTATTATTGGATAGTATTTTCTGTGATTTATGTATAATGCAATAACTTGACAATAACATAGAGCTTTTATACACTATAAAATAAAGTAGAAACAATTTTAGCTCAGAAATTGCAAGTAAATTTCACAAAGAAACAGCAATTATTTTATAGCACATTCTTATCTTTATGTTTAGTTTATATCATGTTTTCTTCAAGGCTGCAGTGACTGCACTTCCTCTTCCTCCAGTGTCTGTCAGTAATAGATGTCTCTTGCGGTCCAGATGCTGGCCTTCATTAAGCGACGGCAGAGCACTTCATCAGTCCCAGCACGCCTCCTTCATCCCTCCATCCTCCTGCGTTCCTCCTCTCACTCCTCCGCTCTCTCTGTCTCCTTCATTCCTCAATTATGCTGATTGGACAGATTGAGAAGGTCCTACCGATCCTGCAGCCTTGTCCTGTTCTCATTTCCTCTTGTTTTCCACATTTGCTTCCCTGTTGGTTTCATTATCTTCTCTTGCATTAACCATAGTGTTAGAATCAAGCCATAGTCCACAGGCTTCTGTATTTGGCTCCACATTATGATAGCTTTGTGTGAGGAATAAAATTTCAGTCATTAATCCTTGAAGATCCCTTGGGCTTCTTCCTCATTCTCAGACTCATTTCTGTGGGTTGAGGTGATTGAAGTATTTCCAGGTCAGATGTAACACTGATCTGTGACCTGTGGGTCACTCCAGCAGAGTCCAGCTCTGAAACTGACCACATGAGGCCTGATCTCAGAACAGTCAGTCTATAATGCATGTGGCTCAAAGTAATGCTCTTTTTTTTTCTCTGGATCTTTTAAATATATTTTATATTTTAAATATGTGACCCAGGACCACAAAACCAGTCGTAAGTAGCACAGGTATATTTGTAGCAATAGCCAACAATACATTGTATGGGTCAAAATGATAGATTTTCTTTTATGCCAAAAATCATTAGGATATTAAGTAAAGATCATGTTCCATGAATATATTTTTTTTTAAATATCCTACCGTAAATATATCCAAACTTAATTTTGGAATAGTAATATGCATTGCTAAGAACTTTATAGATAGATAGATTAGATAGATAGATAGATAGATAGATAGATAGATAGATAGATAGATAGATAGATAGATAGATAGATAGATAGATAGATAGATAGATAGATAGATAGATAGATAGATAGATCTTAATAAATAAATCTATTCAGCAGTAAATCAATAGGTAAAATCTGTGTTGACAAAACTGAGCAAAAACAGACAGTAGTGTGCCTAAAATATAACAATATTAAGTTCTTATTTATTAAACTGTTGTATAAAATCAATAGGCCTATCACATTTGCACTCTTGCTATTCAAGACAAAAACAGCTCTGGTGTAATACTGCACTCGTTGCTTGTGTGATATTACTTAACTATATCATATGATATAAATATGATAGTCTTACAGGGGCATTTCTGCCCCAGTCTCTTGAATTCTATATTGTGTATATATTCTATATATACTCTTGCACATCCTTGTGTGAAAGTAATGTAAGTGAAAATATGCTTCTCACATAACTGTGACAATGAGGAATTTGGCATTTCGTGGAAAGGACCATTGGTTTTCTCCATCTGAACTCATATTAAGTTTCTTCTGAGATTGATGACACAAATATAGTACATTTAAAGTGGTTCCACCTGACTGGTTCTCTCTGTTTTCCCCTAGGCTCCTGTATAACAACAGTGACCAAAAAGAAAAAAAAAAAAAAAAAAAAAACCTGTTTCTTTGTTCTTCACCTGTGAAACATCTTGAATCTCAATAAGATTGATAGTTGAGTTTTTGCGATTGGATGGTTTTGCGATCGATCTATAGCAATAACAGCACTCTTTGCATCTTTGACACGAGCATGGAAATGTCTCTCTCCCACTCATTCACTTTCTCATGCTCTCTTGCTTCAACAAAAGCTCAGTCCCAGGAGCCTGCCGTTAAAGTTTCAGGGCATCAATTCACTCTCTTTCGTCTCACATGTATGCATCCCTCATAGTTTATTGAATATATATCCAGAATGAATCATTATCCAGCTGTAGGTTCAGTCACCCATATGTGCTCTTATTCATGGTGATCGAATCAGAAACATATCCTGCATCAGGATATGCATCAAATATTTGCCCCCTAATGTGCTTACAGACCCAAGGGCACTTACCAGCAGTTATTTCTCTGTTATCAAGGTTGAGGCCTTCTATAATATTATTCCAGCGCAAAAGATACTATATAATAGAAATATATGCATGTCTGTGAAATATTCTTTGAAAGGTTCATTTGAAATATTGATGTGGTATAATAATGCTTCACATATTCATGAGAAATACACAACATCACATGTAATATCATACTTTTAAAAAAATAAAATACATTTATAATTAATTATTATGACTATATATATTAAAGCTTACAAAACAGATAATAGCTTTTTGTGTTCACATAAATGATTTTCATGGAATACCATAACATCACACAGCAGTTCTTAAGTACTTGAATATCTTCATCTCAAAGCATCAAAAACACAATATTCTTTGCATTTCATGGCTTAAAATAGTATTAGGTCATCACCTGCTCTATAACCATGAAAAGGCATCCTGTGATCAATCCATAAATATCTGTCGTCTTGTTTGCTGGAAATGTTTTTGTTTTAGTATTTATGAGCTGAGAATTGAGAGGGGGAAGCGAAACACTGAAAAATGTATTTGCTGTCAGGTGAAATTAAGTGCCAGAAGGCTTTTCAATTAGCTGCATTTCATGTGTCACTTTGCATCAGGGTGAAAGCAGAGCGAATATGTGCTGCTGCCGCTGCAGGGAGAACCATGAAAAATAAACAAACGCATGCGTACACATGTACGCGCTCACACCTGTCATCGGTCAAGTCAGTGGCCTCCAGCACGCTGGAACAACAATGAATGTCATATGTACGGACTGAATGTGATGATAGTGTGTATGATTAAATGGTCTTAAAGAAATAGTTTGCCCAAAAATTAATATTTGATGAATATGTTTCTGCTGAACATATTTGTAGTCCAAACAGCATAGGTGTTTCTTGTGAAGTTGAAGAAAAAAAATTGTACAAAAGTCACATAACACAATCTTATAAGTTAGTTTTTTTTTTAATCTTTAAAAGTAATATCCCCTTTTTAAAATCAGGTCATTCTCAGCTTCTTGTCGGTGTGACGACACGACAGAGGCCACTCCCACGATAGTAGATTGACATGAGCGCCTTACCTTAGACCCGCCCTCACCAACACGGTCTCACTCCCAAGTCGTCACATATTGACGTTTGGTCAGGACCCCTTGGCGTCGCATTTTGGCGCTTAAGGTACCCCTTTAGCATAGTTTTTTGACGTGAAGGGTCCTCCACTGTTTTCAGTTGTTTGTCTTACTGGTTTGCATGCATTTGTAAAAATGTAAACAATTTTATATAAATTTATACTTTACATTCTTATTCAAAAAGATACGCCCGAGCATTAGCATGACGTAATCGGTCACGAGACACACAAGAGCCAATAGAATTTCACAACCAAGGCTGACCTAATGCTTCTGCTGTCTGGCGGCATTTTTTTAATTTGCGCACGGACTGCAGCAAACAGGATGAGCTTTACAGCGGACGGAGATGGCGATCGCGTCTGTTCCTCTCACAAATCAATCGTTTTGCCTCGGAAGACTTGGAATATTCATATTTTTTAAATAAATTGTGACTGTAGTTGTATCTGCCTGTTATATCTGTGTTTTATTGACAAATGGTTAGGTTTAGGGGCAGGGGTTGGGGTTGGGTTACGTGCTCGTAAATGTGTAAATAGTGTAATATAAATAAAACTGTTGTGACTGTTTGCATTGAAAAATCACACCCCAATACATATGCAATAATGGCAATATTATTACCCAATATATCATTTAATCATGACGATAAAATTCACAGTGCCTTTCGCGTCAGCTTATTGACGCCAAGGGTTTCTTATTTAAAGCAGTGGAGGACCCTGCACGTCCAAAAATGACGCTGAAGGGGTACCATGTGCATCGTGGCCTAATGGTTAGAGAGTCGGACTTGTAACCCAAAGGTTGCAGGTTTGAGTCTGAGGTCCGGCAGGGATTGTAGGTGGGGGGAGTGAATAACCAGCACTCTCTTCACCCTCAATACCACGACTGAGGTGAGTCCCTTGAGCAAGGCACCGTACCCCCAACTGCTCCCTGGGCGCCGCAGCAATGGCTGCCCACTGCTCCGGGTGTGTGTTCACGGTGTGTGTGTTCACTACTGTGTGTGTGCACTTGGATGGGTTAAATGCAGAGCACAAATTCCTAGTATGGGTCACCATTCTTGGCCTCACTTCACCTCCTTTTTTCCTTTAAAGAAATGTGACGCCAAGCGGTCCTGACCAAACGTCAATATGTGACGACTTGGGAGTGAAACCGTGTTGCCCTCACCGAGCTGAAACAGTCTGACTCCGATCGCCATTGTCTCGACTCAGGAGCAGAGGAAGACAAGAATGTCTCAGATTGAGTGATTGAGGTGTTCTGTTGTTGGATGTAATAATGAACATAGCAGTCGTCATTTACTCCCGACATATGAGCCGCTGAAGACGCAAAGGATAACGTTACTTTCGTTTTTAAAAGAAAAAGTGCAGATCCCGATCTACATACACGTTTATGTTTGTGTGAATCGTTCCTGATGCAGTTTCACCCACAGCAGAAGTGAGTAAGTTTTTTTTTTTATGCATCTTTGCAAATGGCCTTTCTTAATATTGTGCTTGTTGGCAAGTTTCACGGATAGATGCGGCTAAACGTGGTTAAATGCGGCTAAAGTAAACATCATGTCTCATCATCCCACAGCAGAGAGGGGTGGGGCTAGCAGAGCTCATTTGCATTTAAAGGGACCATGCAATAAAATGAGTTGAGTTTTTGCAGAGCTAATTTTGACAAGGTATTTTTAGGTTTTTTACACTACTATTGAGAATTTTTAAGTATATTATAGATTTTTTATTAAGACCTTAAAAAAATCATATATAGGCATTCGATGACCACGCCATTGTTTCCTCGCTTGTGAGAAATGTCATGTAGTTTTTAAGTTGTTAATCATCAGAGTGAAGCTTACAACATTAGCGGGAATGCTAACGTGTATGCAAACTGTATGTGTGTGCGCGTCTGTAAAAGAGAGAGAGTGGAAGAAATAGAATATGCTTTCTGTACATAATAAAACGTAATATTGTGGCAAAAACATGGAAATAATCTGTAGTTTTTATCCTGTTGTTTACTGTATTTATTTGTTTGGCCAGTGTTGTTGTGGGTTTTGGTTATTTTGCTGTTTTGGGCTATTAGGACCTTAACTAAAATCGTGTGGCGAAGTGATATAGACATTGCGTTTTCCTGAAAATAATGCACACCATTAGAATGTTCGTCAGCCAATCAGATTCAAGCATTCAATGGCACAGTAGTATGATCCACAAGTAATCCACACTCCATGGACTCCAGTCCATCAATTAATGTTTTGTGAAGACCAAAGTCGCATGTTTCTAAGAAACAACCCTGCTGAAAAAAAAACAGCTAAAACCAGCCTAGGCTGGTTGGCTGGTCTTAGCTGGTTTATGCTGGAAGTAGCTGGTTTTAGCATTTTTAACTAAAATATGAATCCTAGATAGAATATGTGTCGTGATTACACTTCCTCCAGTGAAAAAGTTCAAAATCCACCCACATATTTGTTTTGGCTTGTAAACAGTGCTTGATCTGTACAGATTTTTCTCATCATGATTCAGGCTTTTTTGCTAGAGAATTATTATGGATTATGGACTCATATTGTAGTTAAAAACACTTACAAATCTTACAAACACACAGCTTTTGGCTTCACAAGATAGTAATTGATGGACATGTGGATTACTGTGATGTTTTTATCAGCTGTTTGGACTCATTTTGGCGGCACCCATTCGCTGCAGAGGATCAGTAGTGATGGAATGCTGCATTTCTTCCATGTTCTTCCATGGTTCTTCTGAGGGTGAGGACATTTTCATCACATTTTCATTTTTAGGTGAACTAATCCTTTAACATTTGTATTCACTTTTATTATACGTTGTTTTTCTGGAGATACTAGTGGCACCAAACAAAACTGCAACAATACTCAATTCAAATATGTTCCTTTTTTTTGGAATGGACACCATTGGTTGAGCCAATATGGTACTTTCCTCTCCATTTACTTGCAAAGGAAGGAAGAACATTGAGAAACACGTGAAGTGAATGTAAGACCACAGAAGTGCTGTGATCAGCTGCTGCCTGTGATAATGACATCATGCCAGATGAGTAATGCTTGCAAATGGGCTTTCAGGTCAGATTAGAATCCTGTTGCCTTGACTTTAGCTAATTGAAAATGTTGCAGTAGCACATTTATGAGCTTACACTTTATTATGAGAAAGATTTGATGCTAAACTATTGGCACAGTTGCTTTAGGCATTACATCACCATTTCTTTGGTGTAATAAAGCCAGCCCCAACTGATCAATAAATGCCTCTTGAGTCATTCATTGTTTCTTTGTTGAGAAATCCCCTTTTTCTGTCCCATTATTGACTGATTGAACGAATGTCGAGTCTGTGTTTTATAATAACTTGATAACTGGTGTCTCAGAGCCTGGCCTTCTAGCTGTAAAACTCATTTATTTCAGCCATAATCCTCTGACTGGCTCAAACCAAACCAGATTGATTAGTCACATGATATTGGCAAATATGGCAGGTCTCAACTGAGCACTTTGGTCCTGCGCCAGCTGCCATTGAAATAACGAATAGCTTTCTCCAGATATTATAGCCCTCCATGATGTCATGGTTTGGCTGATAGTGGCACAAGGACACAAGTATTTATATTTATTTACATAACAGCGTTCCAGACAGGCTGTCAGTCTGTGGTGGGTGATTTTTCTCTTTCTGAACATTACATCATTATGCCAGTAGGTGGTAACAAGTGATTGTCTTTATGAGTGAATCACTGAATCACTCATTTATCCAGTTTAATAGAAATAACCTATTAACTGGTAGTAAAAGTTAAGTGTTTTACTACTACTATTAAACTGTTACATTTTATTGGTGCATATAGGGGTGAGCGGGGCACAACTTAACACGGGTTTAATTGTAACACACGTGGTTCAAATATTTCCACACACGCTAGCATAACCAAATTTACGGTATTTACTAGTTGCCATAGCAACACTATGCAGAGAAAAAAGATCACCAAAATTCAAAAGCATTTTGAAGATATCGCTGAATATTTATTTTACCATAGTAAAAGTACATTTCTGGCTGAAGTAAACTTTTCGTTTCTGTTTTTAGTATTCATTTAAAGTTAGACAAAACTGCTATTATTTTAATCTCCAATTTGTTATTTATTAGTTTAGATAGTTTATTAATGCTTGACAAACCAGCAGAAGACACTAACCTGTTTTGAAACTCCAGTCGCGCAGATGGGGAACGTTGTAACACTGTGTTACAATATGCCCCGCTGTTATTAAACTATGCTATTCTATGGCATATGCGGTGCAATTTACACTATTTACGGTAACACTTTATTTCGATGGTCCATCTGTTGACACTCTACTAGTTATCAGTATTCATTTAGTAGCATCAGTTGACATTCAACAACATTGTTTCAACAGACAAGCAACATACATTCAACTAACTGCCTGTAGATTATAAAGTGCATGTTAGTTTCTAATTTATAGATTTTACAAAAAGTGCATGTTGACTGTCAGTATGTCTTTTTCAACATGTTATTAACTAATAGTCAGCTAACTTTCTGTAGACGTGTTACCATCTTCTAAATTGTCTACCAACTTATTAAAATTAATCTGTCAGTTGATAGTCTACAGTCATGTCAACATATGTTCAACAGCATATTATATCATCCTTACTTAAGAGCCTCAAATACATGCCACACATAATCAGACTGTTCAGATCGGATACACTAGCAAATAGTGGGTTTGTGTAAATATTTTGTTAATAAAACAACTTTCTCCAATATCCTGCCTGTAGTGTTTGTTCTATTGTATTTTCATTGTCTGGTATTGACTTTCATTTTAAACTGCAAATCTATTGCATACAATTAATGCATGCTTGTATGTGTTCTGTTGATAGTTTATAGACTTTCTACTGTTATCAACTGTTTTTCACTTTAATTGGATAGTCCTAAAATATATCTACAAATGCTTAGTTGAGAATGCCTACTAATAGTCTGCTGAATGTAAACTTTAGAATAGTTGACACACAACAGATGCACAACTAATGTTTAGTTAACTATCAACAGATAACAAACTAGTGATTTTGATAAAAATGAGATGGTTAAGTAATTATTCATTTGAGGCTCTTAAGTAAGGATGATATAATATGCTGTTGAACATATGTTGACATGACTAGACTATCAACTGACAGATTAATTTTAATAAATTGGTAGACAATTTAGAAGATGGTAACACAATCTACAGAAAGTTAGCTGACTATTAGTTAATAACATGTTGAAAAAGACATACTGACAGTCAACATGCACTTTTTGTAAAATCTATAGATTAGAAATTAAAAAGCACCTCTTAATCTACAGGCAGTTAGTTGAATGTATGTTGCTTGTCTGTTGAAACAGTGTTGTTGAATGTCAACTGATGCACTGTTGACATGCTACTAAATGAATACTGATAACTAGTAGAGTGTCAACAGATGGACCATCAAAATAAAGTGTTACCCTATTTACTTCTAAGGATTTTGATAAGAAACCACAAGAAACAAGTGAATAAAGGCTGACAATCAATGTTTAATGTTCAGATGTTATTATTTCAAGAAATGTAAAGCATTTTGGCTCGTTTATGTGTGTCGTGGTCTATGAGAGCTGTGTGTGGAGGGACGGGAGTGTTTTTCTGAATTTCTATATGTGTTTCATTTATTTGTCCACATTGTTTTGAACTACTGTACAGCTGTGTGTTGTGATCAGGGCTGTTCAAAGCATTGTTGCGATATGTTCATTTTCAAACTCCAAAATTAGACCATTTTTATTTAAAAAAAAAAAAAACGTCATTACTTCATTTGAAAAAGTTAACACATGTATCTTACTGACAAAATATTTTAGTTTGTTGTGTATATTTTTTTCATTCGATCAGATAACATTTTAAGCTGTCATATGGTCGTGTTACAACGTGCCCCTCAGATGTTACAATGTACCCCATCTATGGGGCATGTTGTCACGTTTCACTTCCTTTCTTTTGAGGTAAATAACGAAAAACGTATACACTGTAAATATGAAACAAAGCG